>NW_026726145.1:0-45556 GCF_029784015.1 Lycium ferocissimum
GGCCCACATATGTTTATCCGTCGTTCGTTGGCCCCGTGTGGGCTCTCATTGGTATTTACCGTGTACAGGGTTATCTCGATAGTCTCAAAACAAAATAAACTCTGCCGAAATTTTTCTAGAAATTATATAAATTTGAAACATAGCCTTGTCGGCACGGTATATTCGTGGATGCGTTTGATATTATGCGAGGAGTGTTTGACATTTATTTCGGTGTAAACCGTTTGTATGTGATTCGGATCCACGATTGTGTTTGGGTGCCCAAGTCGGGCACCAGTCACGGCCTACGGGGTTGGGTCGTGACACTATCGGGGCAACTCTATATCTCCTTGTCTACAGCGCAGAAGCGGTCAGATCCGCGAAAGTGGAAATCCCATCATTAAGGATCATCTAAGAAACTGAGTTAAATGATACAGAATGGGTCAGAAACCACTATGAGCAACTGGCTATGATCGATGAGAAAAGAATGGTGGCAGTATGCCACGGGCAGCTATATAGACAAAGGACGTCTTGAGCTTTCAACAAGTGCGTCAGAGCCCTGGTTTTCCAAATTGGACAGCTCGTACTCAAGCCATTCTACCCTCACCAAGAATTATACAAAGGTGCACCAAACTAGCAAGGACAATACATGGTCAGGAAAGTACTCTCGGGAGAAGCCGTGGTCCTAGCCGAGATGGATGGACAAGAATAGCCTAAAGCTATCAATGCAGATGCACTCAACAGATACTACATTCGGGATTCCATTTGCTTGTAATCACATTATCATTTCCCTATAATCGTATCCTTTGCTTGTAATCGTACTTTTGTAACAGAATAGGGAAAAACAATCATCCATGTAATAAACTACGCAACGACCTGACTTCCCCACAATGGGATATGTTGGCAGTCCATATCAAACC
Organism: Lycium ferocissimum; assembly: GCF_029784015.1. Taxonomy (NCBI): domain Eukaryota; kingdom Viridiplantae; phylum Streptophyta; class Magnoliopsida; order Solanales; family Solanaceae; genus Lycium; species Lycium ferocissimum. The sequence goes on from NW_026726145.1 coordinate 897, forward strand.
CGATCGCATTATTAGTAAAAAACCAAAACTCAATCACTTTATTTCGAACTACGCTCAACCTGAATTCCTGCTGCGATAGGATACATAGGCGCTTTCGAGCTCTGTCGTCACAAAAGAAAAGCTAAGAAACTGTTAGGAAGCCTCAGAGAAACAAAGTTAGGAGGAATCAATAGGACCAGAATATAAGGATTGACGAGAGTCAACCAACATCAACCCTACACTGGGGCAGAATTTCTGAGGAAACCTGAAAAAATTCTGTTAGAAGCAACCTACAAAGGAGATAATGAACCCAGATCATACACTGGGGCATAATTTTTTGAGGGAATTTGTAACAACCCTTCCAGTCATTATGGAAAATGTAGGATAATCCCACCAAATAAAACCTTTCCAAGGGTAGAACGAGCTAATAGAAACTCGATTGTATAAGTCTAAGAACATAAAACTTGACTTGTTTGTGATTGTTTCTTGATTGTGTTGAGTCCATCGGGGGGGGGGGGGTGACGTAGGAAATTAAAACTCTGTTGGGAATTCCGAGGCCACGGGTGGATTCGCATGGTGTTTTTATATCTACGTGCATGTTTTGTTTGTGTTTGTGAGGCCTCGGATGAAATGTTGGTTGGTAGAGTGAAAAACTGAGAAAAATTGTGAGCTTACTACCTCAGAGGTACCGCTGCGATGGGATGGGTACCAGTGCGGTGGGACCGCTATAGCAGTGAGCCTCCCGCCGCAAGCGGTCGGTTAGTGTTCCAGTATCCACTATGGAGGGCAAAGGACCGCTATAGCAGTTCAGGCCCGCCATGGCAGAGGTAAGTTTTCTTTTGGTCCGCTATAGCGAGACCGCTGCAGCGGTCGATAGGGACAGAATTCTGAGTTTTAAACACTTTGTTCCGAATTCTTTATTTATAAAACTCCAACACAGTTCCCCACAAGCACCTATGGCGAATTTCCAAGCTAGGGAAATAATATTCTTGAGTGATAAGTTTTATCCATCCCTTTTAATCATTACGTATCATCTTCATGATTATCATCTCTTTTATGGGTCTTCACTGGTGAACTAGTAATAGTAACCCTAGAACCTAATAGACCTCTATAGTTGATGGGTTATGATTGTTACCACTTATTTATCATGTAATGGCTTGGGTTAACTCTCTTAATCAAGAATTGAATCATTAGAGTCATGAACTAAGTGAATTAAGACTTAGGGTTTCATAAAAATGGTAGCTTGACCATGGAAACTTCTTGTAATTGATGTGTTGATTAATATTGCTATTGAATGATGATTAGTGGTCACTAAGACCCTTGTTAGGTTGTTTCACACCTAGAAATCATTCATTCATACGAATGGGGCTAAAGGGAAGGGTGTCTTGAATTGATTTTGTCACTAGAGTAATTATGACTCATTGATCATTCTAATTTCTAAACTTTGAGCGTTTCGAGGCTTTACGGAGGGGAAAAGCTGTAGCGGAGTGATTCGCGTTATTATAGCTCTACGTTTGAGGTAGGTTACGATCTACTTGAGTTAGACTTTAATTAGAGGATTGTGTGTGTTGTGAATTCAATAGGAGAAAGCATGTCTAGTCTTCATACATGATGTGTGTGTGGTTGAACTCCTAAATGAAATTGATTGAGTGACTGTGTGGGCTTCGTGCCACTATTCATTGTGTTAAACCTACTGTTTGATGTTGTTATGATGGGAAGTTAATATGATCCTCTCGGTGAAATTGTGATAAAAATGAGGATTGAGCATTTACAATAAAAGGATAAGAAATACTAAGGTATATATACGTGAAAAGACACAAATCTGACCTAGATTATGGGCTCATGGTCCGAGGTTCGTTTTGGAAACGAGTGGTACATGATGTGGACTGCGTCTGAGGTTCTTTCCGAAGCAGAGGATTTATGGCTCGGATCCGATGAGTATCCGAAACGAGTGGTACATGGACACCATAGGTCCCCTGCAGGTCATGACTACTGAGCAATAACATCAGTTAGCATTTGTGTATAGTGAGTATATGGTTATTGTTGATGGACTTGTTCCGTTTTTGTTTTTGTTAATTAATTCTTGACATCTTTGGATGACTTGATTCGTCAAATCATTGGTTGACTTGTTATTGGATTGTGGATTTTATGTTGTTGGCTGGCTTGTTTATTTTATTGATTTTATGATGTATGCATGATACTAATCTTAGTCGGCCTATGATATCTACCTGTACATAGTATTTGTACTGATATTACCTTCTTTGCATTGAGTGCAGATTGTGAACCAGAGACTGCTACCCGTCCTCGTATCTAGCGTTGATGTTACACCCCGTACTTTTAGAGAAGCACTTATCAAATTTGAAACATAAGTACGTTGAGTTATGGTTAAGTAAAACCAATTTGGAATATAAGGAGCAAGCATTATTAAGTATACTTAATGAGTGAAGGATGTATATAAGGTATACCGGAAGGTTTTATAAGGAAATAAATGGAAGAAATGGAGTAATACCACTTTGGAGAAAGGATGGGTAAGTTTCGTGTTTAAATTTTGATCCAAGTTGAGGGAAGAATATCTCTTAGCATATGAAGTGTTTTGGAGTGAAACAAAAGCCTAAAATGAATTTCGTTGAGTCTAGTTTTCAATGCAACAAACCTCTCATCGATACGACATCGGAGTAGAGAATTATGGACGTTACAAGTTTGGCTGACAGAGTAGAAACTTGTGCTGCTACAGTGACCTCAACCCGAATTTGACCCCCTATATAAGGGCAAAATCTGATCCTAAACCTCATTTTCTCCATTCCTTTTCCCCAAAAACACTTGAGAAACTCTAGAGAAAATTGAGGGATCATTTTGTAAGCAGATTAAAGTAGCGGAGTATTAATCGAGGCTCGGGTAACGTGTAGTCGCTCTTATAGTATTGTTTTGCGATGGAGTTGGTTTGGATTCAACACAAATATTGAAGGTCTTGTTGTCCTAGTAATAATAAGGTACGAATCTCTTTCTATTTATGGTAATACCTGTTTATTCTCGGAGACAAAGTCGTTAAATAATTGTATAGTAAGTTGGTTAGTTATGGAAGTTGGAAAATAGCGTGTGAGCTATTTTATGGCACATGTTGGTGTTGAAAGGGATGTTGTTAATGTTGGTATTGATGCTCTTGCTGTTGGTTGCTGAATTACGATTTTGGGCTAGGTATATAAACAGAGGAGATGCTGCCGAAATTTCGGTAGGTTCTAGAAAGAGTTATTTGAAGGCTTAGGATAAGTATATAACAATGGACCTAATTATAGTATGAATGGTTTTATAGATTGCAAGTTAGGAGATAAGTTGGAAAGTCAAGAAGAAAGATTCCAGGTATGTTAAGGTTAAACCTTTCTTTCAAAAGGCATGATTCATATGTTATGATTCCCTATATGATATCCATAAGATTCTTACTCATAGAAATGCCAGAAGTCTATGAGAATCAGAATTCTTATGATGACTCCAATTCTAGAGATTTCCAAAGTCCAAGTTCTAGATGTTTTCATGACATGATTGGGCGAGCTAGGAAATTTTTTATTGCATTCATGATAAGTGGCCTCATCCTATGTTAGTGATCATCCAAAGAGAGACATGATAGTAATGATGATTATGACAATGATGATGAGTATGATAGTGATGATGATTATGGTAGTGATGATGAGTATGATAGTGATGATAATTAGGGTAGTGATAACGATTTCAATTCTAGAAAGGCCAAAGTTTAAAGTCCACCATGCTTTCATGCTACTATTGAGCTTGTCACCTGATTACTGACTCCATTCATTATTGTTGATCTCACCTTATGATTATTGTTCCTTGAAGGTGAGATATGCCAATGACGTTAGCTTCATAATGGAAATCGAAGGTATAACGACTTTACATCACTCTGATGAATTTAAAAACGTGTTATCAAGGAATATTTTGTAAGACACGAATAGAGTGCTAATGAAGGATTCCTAATGAGTTATTTGATGCTAGAAGAGGGGATTATGATGTATCTCAGGATTGGGTTAAGGTTTAGTTAAGCGGGAAGAAGTCTTAATCGCCCAGAAACGTGCTTATGAGTTTTATATGGCTATATAGGCGTTGAAGGATAAGTGATGACCATGAGATGAGCATAGAAGCTAGTAGATAAAGAATGAGCACTAAAAGAATATAAAGGGTTATAAAGGATATTTGGATCGGCTGGCACGTTCCGCCTGTCACGACCCAACCCCGTAGGTCGTGACTAGTGCCCGAGCTGGGCACCCATAATCCAAATCGGCATACAAATAACCTCTGCATATACAAATATCAAACGTCATATCAAAACTGTCGTATATAGCAAATGTGTCGCACAGAAGCCGGCGAGGCTAACATAATGTACACGACATCTCAAACATATACAAACGCAAACCGACGAGGCTGCCACGGCGAATAGGATCGCCCATAACACAAATCACACAAACACATCTGAACAGAACTATACATAACCCACATATATGTCTACAGACCTCTAACGAACAACGGAAACATATAACGGGACGGGGCCCCGCCGTGCCCCCGAATAAAGCATATGCATATACAACGGAAGAATATGTACCAAAATAAAGGCTCACGGACAAAGGAGCACTCCAAGACAGTGATGGGAATCCTAAGCCGGGGATCACCGAAATAATCGTCCGTACTCGCGGCATGAAACGCAGCCCCCGAAGAAAGGGGATTTTAGTATATGTACCGAGCTTGTAAAGCATAGGATACAATAACGGGATCGTACCGAAATAAAGAGATAGAAAAGTAGTACAAGTAACCGAGAAAAATCATAAGACTTGCCTTTGAAACATAAATCATGTACATATGTGTACAATGTGTACGTGATATGTAAAGTGTCATCATAAACATATGCATGTATAGCGTGTACATATTACATGCCCCGCCCAGCCGAGGGACGCGGTAAATAAAATCATCATATGCATGTACATATAACGTGCCCCGCCCTCTAGTGAGGGACGCGGTGAATGAAGTCATCATATGCCATCCTGGCCTCCTCCCCCATACCATCATATCATCATATATATATATATATATAACATGCCCCGGCCCTCTAATGAGGGACGCGGTGAACAATGCAGTGGAATTGCACGAATACATGCCCTAGCCGGGACGCCGGGAAGAAGGAAGTAGCAACAGCTCGCACGAGCAGAGTAGTGAGAAACCATATGCACATAAATCATCATCATAGACTCAATGGATAAGTAAGTAGTCGACGCTCGAGAGTCAAAACGGAAATCATGCAAAGTTCTTTCAAAAACAAGTCGTTAGGACTATACAACTGAAAATCTCGGGGACCACGGATATGCATCGAACCAATCCGGGCCCGCCTATGAAAGTTAAAGTCATAATACTTTATAGAACTTCCTACGAACGTTTCAAAGCAATCCGGTTCTGTTTATGAAAGTAACGGACATTTTTAGACATAGAATTCATTAAGGACAAAATTCTTTTCGTAACATTTGAAATCCAATCATACAAAGGACTTAAGGACCACGGTTCGACCTTATTAAGAATACGATTATCAAGAAGTGAATAAGAATCATATACAAGCTCGGGCTCTAAGAATAGAGTTACCTCGAGGCTCGTGTCATAGCCTAATTACAACTAGGACATGCCAAAAGAAAGAAAGAATAGGCTTTACATACCTCATCCGCTCTCAAAGCTAATCCAAACTCAAACCTCGGGCTCCCCAAAATCTACACAACGTCAATCGATATCAAATCTTAGCTATAGGTATTTAGACATTCAATTCCAAACTAGCACTTAATTCTACAGAAATTTAAAAGCATTTCCAGTAAATTCAAAGCAACCCCGAGAATTCAACTCGGCCAATTCAACAACAACAACGCCAACAACCATTCTAGCAACATCAGCAATCGATTCAAAATGCATTCTAACATTAGTAGCTCTTTTCTACATAGTTCAACCACATTACATCATATTCAATTCAACTACTTACATTCAAACCAACATCAATGCTCATACGTTCAATTACTAATCCGAAGCCATTCAAACAATATTCAAGAATACTTTAAACAATTCACACAATATTTCAAACAACCAAAACAAGGCACCAACTCACCCGAAACTACCCAAACCCGAGAGCAACCATAACACACCCTTCCTTCTTCCAAATTCATGAATTACACCAACAACCCACACGTTAACAATATTATTTTCATAAGTACAAAAAACTACACAAGGATCACATTGGCCACTAAAACAGCCCACAACACTTTCAACTTCAATTTGAATCATTAAACTTTCATTATCATCATGGAATCCATAACAACAACAACTAAAATACCACATAAAATTTGTTCATTCATTGCCATACAAGACAACCCATTTTCGGCCACAACATCAACACACAACTTCCATGATTTCTATCCAATTCTACACACTACAACAACACCCAAACATGCTAATTACAATTAATTCATCACTCCTACACAACACACACTACACACGGCCAAACCCACACACACACGGTTCCCCTTCAACTTCCATATTTTCATGAATTTCATTCATTTCCACACTTCACAGCATACACCAACCATGTATAACATATAAAAGAGAAGATTAAACCTTACCTTCTTCACTCAATTCCTTCACTCGGCTAGGACTTGTTCTTGCAAGAATGAGAGTTTTGCTTGTTCCAACAACTACTCCACGTTGTAGAGGACCTTCCAATTGGTTGAATTTCTAGAAGAAAATAATTTTTGTTGATCAATTTTTGGACCTCAAATTTTTATGGACATGGCCGAATGGCTCCAAGTTTTGCTTCTCCAAGTTTCTTGATTTTTTCTAAGGCTTGAAGATGGAAAATAAGATGACTTAGTCATCTTTTTAATGCATATACAAGGCATCCATGTGGCCATGGCCCACACCCATGTGGCCGGCCACATGGCCCTTATTGTTCCATGAATTTTCAACTTTCAAATGTTCACTTTTTGCCCCCAAATTTCCTTAATATTCCATGCTAACAAATCATAGCAATTTGTGTCTTGAAATAAAATCGCAGTTAACTCGAATTATCCCGACATACAAAATACGGGATATAACATCGATTTTGGGGAGCCCGAGGTTTGAGTTTGGATTAGCTTTGAGAGCGGACGAGGCATGTAAAGCATATTCTTTCTTTCTTTTGGCATGTCCTAGTTGTAATTAGGCTATGACACGAGCCTCGAGGTAACTCTATTCTTAGAGCCCGAGCTTGTATATGATTCTTATTCACTTCTTGATAATCGTATTCTTAATAAGGTCGAACCGTGGTCCTTAAGTCCTTTGTATGATTGGATTTCAAATGTTACGAAAAGAATTTTGTTCTTAATGAATTCTATGTCTAAATATGTCCGTAACTTTCATAAACAGAACCGGATTGCTTTGAAACGTTCGTAGGAAGTTCTATAACGTATTATGACTTTAACTTTCATGGGCGGGCCCGGATTGGTTCGATGCATATCCGTGGTCCCCGAGATTTTCAGTTGTATAGTCCTAACGACTTGTTTTTGAAAGAACTTAACATGATTTCCGTTTTGACTCTCAAGCGTCGACTACTTAATTATCCATTGAGTCTATGATGATGATTTATGTTCATATGATTTCTCACTACTCTGCTCGTGCTCGTTGCTACTTCCGTGTGTGTGTGTGTGTCCGGGCCAGGGCATGTATTCGTGCAATTCACTGCATTGTTCACCGCGTCCCTCACTAGAGGGCCGGGGCATGTTATATATATATAATGATATGATGGTATGGGGGAGGAGGCCAAGATGGCATATGATGACTTCATTCACCGCGTCCCTCACTAGAGGGCCGGGGCACGTTATATGTACATGCATATGATGATTTTATTTACCGCGTCCCTCGCTAGAGGGTCGGGGCATGTTATATGTACACGCTATACATGCATATGTTTATGATGACACTTTACATACTACGTACACATTATACACATATGTACATGATTTATGTTGCAAAGGCAAGTCTTATGATTTTTCTGGTTACTGTACTACTTTTCTATCCTTTTTATTTCAGTACGATCCTGTTATTGTATCCTATGCTTTACATGCTCAGTACATACTCCGTACTGACCCCCTTTATTTGGGGGCTGCGTTTCATGCCCGCAGGTACAGACGATTATTTCGGTGATCCGCCGGCTTAGGATTCCCATCAGCTGTCTTGGAGTGCTCCTTTGTCCGGAGCCTATATTTTGGTACATATTCTTCCGTTGTATATGCATATGCTTATTCAGGGGTACGGCGGGGCCCTGTCCCGTCATATGTTTCCGTTGTTCTGTTGCGAGGTCCGGGGACATATATGTGGGTTATGTATAGTTCGTTCGTATGTGTTTGTGTGATTTGTGCGCGGGCGATCCTATTCGCCGTGGCGCCCGTCGGCTTGCGTTTATATATGTTTGAGATGTCGTGTACATTATGTTAGCCTCGCCCGCCACTTTCCGTGCGACACATTTGCTATATACGACAGTTTTGATATGACGTTTGATATTTGTATATGCAAAGGTTATTTGTATGCCGATTTGGATTATGGGTGCCCAGCTCAGGCACTAGTCACGGCCTACGGGGTTAGGTCGTGACACCGCCACACATGCATAGCACTGGATCGGGCTACATGTACCATAGCACTTGCATTTGCATTGCACTTGATCGGGCTACACGTACCATAGCACTTGCATTTGCATTTCACTGGATCAGGCTCAACATACTGTAGCACTTGCATTTGCATAGCACTGGATCGGGCTACAAGTACCGTACCACTTGCATTTGCATAGCACAGGATCGGGCTACATGTACCGTAGCATTTGCATTGCACTGGATCGGGCTACAAGTACCGTAGCACTTGCAATTGCATATCACTGGATCGGGCCGGACGTTCCTCGACACTATTATATGGGATATGGATTGAGCCGTACATTCCTCGGCACTATGACCTATACATGCCATACGCCCTCAGAGGCAATCTCAGTAAGCAGAAATGTACAGATATGTTCAGATAATCAGACATAGAGATGCATTCAATCAATCAGTTTAGCTTATGAGTTCCAAATTTCCTTCATGACTATAAGGATTGTACGAAGGGTACAGATATGAGCACCGATCTGTTGGGTAGTTAGTACTAGGATGATAAGTAGATCAGAACCACAGTGTTGTACACAGATATAGTTAAGTATACGAGGGTATCGAGAGACACGTATTATATATGGAACGGACTGCACGCCACAACATATGTTTGGATAATGTTTTGGTAATAGGTTAACTAGAGCCTTGGTAGGGTATAAAGACCTAGTGGAGATTGCAAAACTATGAAGAGGTATATATGTATATACGTATGCTAGATTTACATCGGTAACTCAAAAGTGCCAGGTTGATTCTTATCCTTCTTCATCACAGTACATGTTTATTATGTTACATTTTTCGCCTTACATACTCAGCACAATATTCGTACTGACGTCCTTTTATTTGGGGATGCTGCATTCATGCCCGCAGGTATAGACAGACGAGACGAGGACTTTCCGCAGTACGCTGCTTCCAAGTACCAGTTTTGATTGGTGAGCTCCACTTCTTTCTAGAGTATTGTCGAGTCTGGAATTGTATATATGTTTTGTGTTACGGGTATGTCGGGGGCCCTGTCCCGACTTATATACTTCAATCATGCTCATAGAGGCTTTGCAGACAGTTTCTTATGTACAGCTAGTCTTGTTTTTGTCAGTTGATATGTCGGCATTGTGGGCCTATTGTACATATACTTATGCATGATATTATATTCATAGTTGGCCACCTTGTAACCCCAAAAATTCAACCAAGATTAACAATGAAGGATGATGGACAAACCCTTTTCCAAAACCAAACACTTAGTAAATGAAGTCAACGACCCAGATCAAAAGGTGTAGCAACACATGCGGTCAGATCTAACCCTTCTTGGGTCGATCTGTACCAACAACCATAAACCAATAGGAAATTGCGAAAAATAATAAACAACACAACTTAAAAGCAAAAGAAAATCATGATTTTGATAAAAAAAAATCTGAAAAATGAGTAAAACAAAGATTCATTGCCGTGTTTGGGTAAAAAAAATCATGAAATCAATTGGAACTTTTAATGCTTTCACCATAACAAGCATGTAACAGCTGTATTCATCAGCTACACTCTGTGATCTTGCCATTTTTGGAGGAGAGAGATGATGAAAAATCAAAGGCGACGCTAGGGTTACACCAAAGAGAGAAGAGAGAGAGAGACGACGAGGGGGGTTCGGGGGGGGGGAGGGTTTATTTGCAAAAAAGAAAATGAAAATAAGGGGGGGGGGGAGGGGTTATACCCCCTCTTATCCGTTTAAATGAATTGGGCCGGGTCTCATCCTGGCTTTGGGCTGGACTCAGTACGAATTTGAATATATTAAAAGAGGCCCTTATGTGTTTATGTATACACTAAGTGTGTGTGTGTGTGTATATATATATATATGTATACTTGGTGTATACACATGTATAACTAGTACGAATAAAAAGATAAATAATTAAATAAAGATCAAAATTGATGAAATTTTAATTATAGGAAAAAATTGGGACATAATCATTTAATTAAAATAGTTTAAAATTGACCAAATTGTGTTAATGGGCTTAAAATTAAGAACATGGCCATAATTAATTCTAATCTAACATGATCATTTCAATTATGGCCTTGTTTGGTCTATTTAGCAAATTTTGAAGTTAAATTGAACTGGTTATTTCAAATAAAATCATTAATAGGATAAATTTTGCAAAAATGACCCTAATTTCTAATCATGAACTGATTAATTTAATTGTGGCCATGAAAAATATTTATATATAAAAAAAGATCAATTTGCAATAATTATCATTTAATTAATTAATTAGCCTAATTAAAACATTTATGGGAAATTATGCATATTTTTGACAAATCATGCAACTATTGATAAAAATTAGAGATTTAAAGGATTAAATGGTTAATTACCCAAATTACTTAAGTTACTCAAACTTCATGGATTAAAAGGAATAAAGTATTTGCAAAATTTTGATTTCTTGACAATTTTAAATAAATAAATGATTATCTTCAAAAAGACCCCTTCTCTCTCTCTCTCTCTCTCTCTCTCTCTCTCTCTCTCTCTCTCTCTCTCTCTATTTAAAAATTAAATTTAACAAGCATCCCATAAAATATCATAAAAGTGCCCATTAATTTCTAAAAAATTTATGATGCCATGAAAATATCTTTTTATCAATTTAAGGGAGTGAAATATTGACTTGGATAATTTTATAATCTTTCAAGATGCCCAACTCATTTTATTTATTATCCAGGGACTCTGAGTGATTGAGATAGATTGTGGGAGGTCAAAAATTAGGTGTCAACAACTGCCTCTTCGGTGTTCAGAGATGGCGGGACCATCCCCGAGCAACGAAATTTGACTAACCCTAATTTTTGACTGACCCGGCTCATTTTACCCGTTGTCTTTATGCAATTTTCACATATGAGGCCGGGCCCTTGTATCTGGGTTTCCTACATATCTCAGGTTATAGGAGAATTCAGGCCACTAGTAGTTCGACTCAACTAAATACCTTCAAGTGATTTGGAAGAAACAATCCGGAGATCCCCATCATTGTGATTGGGTTTCTCCGGACGACTATTAGAATGTGATCGACTCTCGGGTCTTGAGTTTGCCTACATATCCCTGGTCTCTGGGAATCAGGTCACATGTAGTTCGACTTGTTGGAGAAGAGTACATCCCTTATGTGGGAATACCTTCAGACTTCCCAGTGTGTATCCGACCGGTTGCGGTTTTCAGTGGAAAAATAAAAACAAAATAAAGTTGTGGCTGAGTCTAAGATTGGATGGCTTCCAAATCCTAGCCAGAGAGCTTGACTCTCAGGGGCACCCTATCTTGACTAGCTGCGTAAGAAAAAGTTTCATGTTTGCTCTGTAATTTATCTGGATCTGGTTCAGCAAGCCGGCTCCTTTTGGGGTAGCTGTGTGCCTCTCTCCTGGATTTTGACAATATACAGATATTCTTGTGGAAATTTAGATGAATGGCCATCTCGGCTTGTTTGTATGAATGGGCCTCTTGGCTGTTTGTATGAATGGCCCTCTTGACTTGTTTGCATAATGGCCCTCTTGGCTATTTGTATGAATGGCCCTTTTGGCTTGTTTGTATGAATGGCCCTCTTGGCTTGTTTGTATGAATGGCTCTCTTGGCAAAATAAATGAATATCCCTCTTGGCATGCAGATGACAATTATGGCCCTTGTGGCTGGATAATTCTTCTTTCGTTCATTGTATTGGCAGTTGACCCTTGTGGTCGGATGTGCCCTATGTGCTTGTGATGACCCTTTTGGTCGTATATATCTTTACGCTCATCAATTGTGACCCTCTAAGCCTGATACATGTTTGATGTTCACTCTTTGTGTGACCCTCTCGGTTGGATTTGTCTTTATGCTCATTTGCTCTGTGACCCATGCGGTCAGATGTGTCTTTATTACCCACTTTTTGCCGTGACCCTTTTGGCCTCTCTCCACCATTTGGGCTTTGCCTTTCGCCTTTGTTGTGAGTAAATCGGCTGGTGGTGTATCTGCTGTCCTGTAAAAACCTGCATCCACAGAAAAATTATGAGTTTCCTAAGAAGCCAATTAGCGTTGTTGTCTTTCCGTCTAGTGTCTCCTCTTGATGCTCCTTCGAACCCTCTTGGGCTCGGTATTTTGAGAGATGTTTCTGGGACGTAATTATGCTATATTTTTTTTGAAAATTCAGTGTAAAAATTTATAACATGCATGTTATTTTTCCTTGAAGTAAATATTTGCTTCATTTTTATGTGTCATGATGTGTGTTTTCTTCGAACGAGCTATTTCGGTTGTTGCTCGGAGGTATGATTTGCTGACTTTAGTACTGATAGAATTTTTGAGATCTTTCTAAAAAATTCTGCCCCGGTTTCAAAACTTGCTTTGAGTGACTTTTGTCTTGTCTTGCTATGCAAGAATTTTTGAGGTCCCCTAAAAAATTCTGCCCCAGTGTAGGGTTGATCTTCATGTTTGATTCTTGCACTGACCCTTACAAACTCGCTCTTATTGACTTTTCCCATTTTATTATCTCTGTGGTTTCCTAATGGTTTCTTGTTTTTTCTTTTATGACGACCAAGCTCGAGAGTGCCTATGTATCCTGTCGTAGTAGGAATTCAGGTCGAATGTAGTTCGGAATAAAGTAATTGAGTTTTATTTTTACTAATAAAGCGACTGGGTCCAGTATGGACTGCCTACGTATCCTACCGTGGAGAATTCAGGTCATTGCGTAGTTCATTACATAGATGGTTTATTTTTCCTCTATTCTAGTACGATTACAAGCAAAAGGTACCATTACAAGTAAATAACAATGCGATTACAAGCAAATGGAATCCTAGATGTAGTATCTCTTGAGCGCGTCTGCATTGATAGCCTTGGGCCACTCTTGTCCATCCATCTCGGCTAGGACTACGGCTCCTCCTGAGAGTACTTTTTTGGTACGAACTTCCCTTTATATTCCTTTTAGTGGGGGAAGACTCGCTTGAGTACGAGTTGTCTGATCTGGAAAAGTGAGGTTCTGACCTGCTTGTTGAAGGCTCGAGACATCCTTTGTCTGTATAGCTGTCTGTGACATACTGCCACCACTCTCTTTTCTTCTATCATGGCCAGTTGTTCATAACAATTTCTAAGCCATTCTGTATCTTTCAACTCTGCCTCTTGGATGATCCTGAGTGAAGGGATTTTCACTTTTGCAGGTATGACCGCTTCTGTACCGTAAACAAGGTATGGGGTTGCCCCAATGGAAGTTCGGGTTGTCGTTCTATATCCCAACCGAGCGTAAGGCAACTGCTCGTGCCAATTCTTATAGTTTTGGACCATTTTTCTCAAGATTCTTTTGATGTTCTTGTTGGCAGCCTCTACGACTCCATTCATCTGTGGTCGATAGGCAGGAGAGTTTCTGTGAGTGATTTTGAATTGCTCGCAGATATCTTTCATCAAATGGCTGTTTAGCCTATCACCGTTGTTTGTGATGATGGATTCCAGCACACCGAAACACCATATCTGATCGTTTTTGACAAAGTCGGCCACGACTTCCTTGGTCACTGATTTGTGGGAAGTTGCTTCCACCCACTTAGTGAAGTAATCTGTGGCGACTAAGATGAAGCGATGTCTGTGGGAGGCCGGAGGCTCGATGGGTCCTATGATGTCCATTCCCCATGCCAAGAAAGGCCAGGGCGAGCTTATTGCATGTAATTCCGTGGGGGGAACCTTGATCAGATCCCTGTGTATCTAATACTGGTGGCATTTTTGCACGAATTTATCGGAGTCATGTTCCATGGTTGTCCAATAATATCCCGTCCTCGATATTTTCTTAGCAAGGATGAATCCATTCATGTGGGGTTCGCATGCCTCTGCATACATTTCTTTTAGCAGGTTTATGGCCTCTTCGGCGTCCACACACCTAAGCAACCCGAGGTCAAGGGTCTTTTTGTACAACACTTCCTTGTTCAAGAAGAAACCATTGGCCAATCTCCTGATGGTCTTTTTTTGATTTGCTAAACTCTCTGGGGGATACTCTCCTTTTTCTAAGTAGGCCTTAATATCGGCATACCATAGTTAGTCATCTGGCTCGGCCTCGACATGAGCGCAGTGTGCCTCTTCTTCTCTCAGTGTGATTTTTAATGGATCAATAGGGGTGCTCTCAGGGTCTTTGGATCATAGACGCTACTGTGGCCAATGTATATACGAACTCATTCTGGGCCGTTGGAGTATGCTTGAAGTCAACACTCTTGAATCTCCCGCACAATCTTTGTACCAGATTCACATATGGGAGTATCTTATCATTTTTTGTCGCCCAAATTCCTTTTACTTGATATATGAGAAATTCAGAGTCCCCGATTACCAATAACTCCTGTATTTTCATGTCCAATGCTATCCTGAGGCCGAGGATACATGCTTCGTATTCTGTCATGTTATGGGTACATCTGAAGTTGAGTTTTTCCGCTATCAGATAGTCTTTCCCTATTTTCGATATCAACACCGCTCTAATGCCTGATCCTTTGTAGTTGACCGCTCCATCAAAGAATAGTCTCCAGCCCGAGTATGGTTCTGCCATCTCTTCTTCCATGACCATCACTTCCTCGTCTAGGAAGAAAGTCCGTAATGGTTCCAGTTCATCATCTACGGGACTTTCTGCCAACAGATCTGCTAGGGCTTGTCTTTTGATTGCCTTTTGTGCTACGTACACGATGTCGAATTCACTTAGTAGCATTTTTCATTTAGCCAACTTTCCCATTAGCATTGGTTGTTGGGAAATGTATCTCAGCGGATCCATTCTGGATATAAGGTGAGTGGTAAACACGAATAGGTAGTGTCTTAATTTTTGGGCAATCCAAGTCAAACACAGCAGGTCTTTTCTACGAGCGTATATCACGCTTTGCAGGAGGTGAACTTCTTACTCAAATAGTAGATGTCATGTTCCTTTTTTTCCCTCTTCATCATGCTGGGTGAGCATGCACCCAAAAGCTTTTTCTGATACCGACAGATACAGTAATAGAGGACTCCCTGGCCTGGGAGGTACCAAGACGGGAGGATTGGAAATGCATCTCTTGATTCTGTCATATGCCTCTTGACATTCCTTTGTCCAATTTTTGGGAGCGTCCTTCTTGAGCAACTTAAGGATTGGTTCTATAATCATAGTTGACTAGGCTATGAATCGTCCAATGTAGTTCAACCTTCCCAGGAAGCTCATGACTTCTTTCTTGGTTTTGGGAGGTGGTAGCTCCTGAATTCCTTTAATCTTGGTAGGGTCTAGTTCAATACCCTATGGTTGACTATGAATCCTAGCAATTTACCTGCAGGCACTCCAAACACGCACTTTGCAGGGTTCAGCTTTAGATTGAATTTGCGAAGTCTATCGAAGAACTTACGCAAATGCACAGTATGCTCTGGGCTTTCCCTTGATTTTTTGATGATATCGTCCATATAGAATTCAAACTCTTGATGCATCATATCATGGAACAAAGTAGTCATAGCTCTCATGTACGTGGCGTCGGCATTTTTGAGGCCGAACGGCATCACCCGGTAATGGTAGACTCCCAAAGGAGTGATAAAGGGTATTTTTTCAGCGTCTTCTTCGCTCATGAGTATTTGATTATACCCTGCGAAATAATCCACGAATGAATGTAGCTCATGCTTGGCGTAGTTATCTATTAGAATGTGGATGTTTGGGAGTGAAAAGTTGTCTTTTAGACTGACCCTGTTGACATCTCGGTAATCCATACAGATTCGAATCTTTCCGTCCTTTTTGGGTACTGGCACTATGTTGGCCACCCAAGTGGGGTAGGATGCCACCTCCACTATTGCAGACTCGATTTGTTTCACTACTTCGTCCTTTATCCTGATACTCATGTCAGGTTTAAATGTCCGGTCTTTTGCTTAACCGAAGCGCAGCCTTCCTTGATAGGAAATATGTGGGGTACAATTTCAGTGCTCAATCTTGGCACGTCGGCGTATGACTAGGTAAAGACATCCACATACTCTTTTAATAGAGCTATGAGCTTTTCTTTTTGTAGAGCTCCCAAGTGAGCACTGATTCGTGTCTCCTTGACATCATCTTGGTCACTGAGGTTGATCACCTCAGTTTCATTCATATTTGGCTTTTTCTTTTAATTCTTCCAAATTTTCTACCAGTCCCTTTGGCATCATTGTCGATTCATTGTACTCCTCGTATTCCTATTGTTTGTTTTCCTAGTTCATTTCACGACATGTCATGACATTTTTGATTGTTTTATTATGGTTACTACTGAAAAGATGAGGCAAAGTAAAGTTAGGTATATTATTATTACCTGTTACGCATAGTTAGTTAGAAAAACCTTCATTATTATTATCTGATAAAGATAGCCGTTTTACGTAAAAAAGACGATCATTCAGGTTTCAGCTGATGTTGCTTCTTTTAACAAAAGGTTTTAAGGAAAATTCATCTCTCTACCGAGGAGCCAAGAGGGGGTGGATGTCCAATTGTTCAGGCGCTCTCCCGGCCTCAGACTGCGTATGGTAGGTGTCTCCTGACTTTTTTCAACGACCGCATAGCATCTCTCTTCTTGGAACAGCGACTCGAGACTCCCATCAGTTTCTTCTTCATTCGGCATAGGCATCTCTCTAGGGAATGACTGGTACAAACCCAGAATCAGACGAGGTTAATTTCTTGTTCTGGGCTCTCTCTTGATTGCCTTTGTGAGCTCGTCTTCGTTAGGGGTATACCCTAGACCGAAGTGGTACTTTTCTTTTTGGATTGGCACGGGCTCCGTCATCCCTTCGAGGTCCCTTCCCAGAACCTTTCCTAATTCAAAACCATTCCTCAGTAGGGTAGAAGCAATCATTCTGTAGACTGCTGGCATAGACTTATCAATCTCTACCTCCGCATGTGTGGCCCTAATGTATTCTACTACATGAAAGTTTAGTAAGTGAGGGCTCCCTTCGATCAGAGGAATGATGTTGTAAGGATACTTCTAAATATCTGTCTCACCTACCACTATAATTTCTCGTCCCTGCTATTCAAATTTTATAGCCTGGTGCAGAGTTGATGGTGTTGCGCTGGCAGAGTGTATCTAGGTTCTTCCCAAGAGCATATTGTAGTTGGCGGTGATTGCCATGACCTGAAATTCTGATGTGAAAGAGGTAGGCCCAACCTAGATCTATAGGTCTACTTCTCCCAGGGAGTCACTTTGGGACCCATCAAATCCCTTGACGTTTGTCGGCTCTGACGGATTTTGCCCATATCATAGCTGAGCTGTGTTAAGGCGGTGGTGGGGCAGATATTGAGGCCTGATCCATTGTCC
The DNA here is from genome assembly GCF_029784015.1 of Lycium ferocissimum. Taxonomy (NCBI): domain Eukaryota; kingdom Viridiplantae; phylum Streptophyta; class Magnoliopsida; order Solanales; family Solanaceae; genus Lycium; species Lycium ferocissimum. The sequence continues at coordinate 18,788 of NW_026726145.1, forward strand.
ACAAGAACTCTCCCTATTGCCTTCCCTCTGCATTCCACGGTGATATTGAGGGCCCTGTTGTGAGAGGTCCCTTTTGCTGGCAACTCCTCTTTTGAGAAGCAGATTTTGTGTTCTCCGATGATGTGGGCTACCAGCCCAGCCAAATCTTTACTGCTTGTGCCAACTGGTACGCATGCATCACCTAACACTCTCATGAGAGCCTGCCTGTGTGATGGAGAGCTGGCTAGTAATGACAACACCGATATCTGTGCCGGTGTTTTCTTCAAATGCTTAACGATGGAGTAGTTTTTGGCTGCATGCACTGTCAAAAATCCTCAGCTTCTCCTTTTGTTATTTCCCTCTTTTAGGTGCTTTCGTTCCTTGTAGTATTCTGAGCTAACTATTCTGGAGTGTAACACTTCCCCGAGCGGGTCATGCCCTGAGTCATAGCTGTTTGTACAGTGATTGGCTTTTTGGGCGTGGGAGCACTTAGCTTTGCTGTCTGTGCTACTAAGGGTATTGGAATCAAGGTTCTGAACCTCGATGTTGCTCTCGTGGCTCCTTGCGCTAGGACTAGAACCTTTAAATTAGGGCGCTCCTGGAGTGTGATAGAGGCTACTGCGTATTCCAGGGATTCGACTGCTCTGGGGATTAGTGCTCTGCAAGCTTCCCAATCCTCATTCCTCTCAATCACGTAGACTCTGTTGTTTCCATGATTAGGTAACGGATTCGAGTTCACATTGGGAGCTGTGGTTTTGAAAGTGATTTCTCTCTTGTCGATCAGATATTGAATTTTGTGCTTGAGATTTATACAGTCATCTGTGCTATGCTCATTTCCTCCTGAATGATTGGCACATGTCTGATCAGCCCTGTAAAATCTATTTCTCGACTGTGCTGGTTTTGGTGGGACGTTCAGTATCAAGCCTGCAGCCAATAGTCTTTCGAAGAGCCGAGTCCTAGTCTTGATGAGCATTGTGAATTCCATTACCGGCCTCTTCTCGAAAGCAGGACGTGGAGCGTTGTATGTTAGGGGTGGCGATTTATTTCTGTAATTTTGAGGTGGTTGATATGCTTGTGGTGGGTTATTTGGTACTGGGCGATAATTTTATTGAGGTGGTGCTTAGTAAGTGGGAGCGGACACACGGATGCCTGGTGGAGCCGTGTTAGCCGGTACAGTGGTGGTGAAGCTCAGTTATGCGTAATACACAGGCATTGGATAATTTAAGAGAGGTGTGGTCATGTGGGTGGATTGTGGTTCTTTTAGGTTTGGAATGTGGGATATGCTTGCCACGTCCTCTTTCTTCCTGCGGAATATTCCTGCAGTAGCTTGTCCAGATGCCTTGGTAAAGACACTAACTATTTTTGTTAGACCTCGCATTCTCAGAGGAACGCTTGTTAAGCCTAAGTATAAGCACGTGGAATTTTGATCAAGAAGGGTAACTTTCAGATTTAAGGAACGACGCAAGTATTAAGCATATTTGTGGATAAAGTGATATATGAGGCCGTATGCATCTATATCATGGTTATGAGGGTTTGAGATCATGTATAAGAACTGTCGGAAGGATTGGAGGTCAATCGGGTGAAGGATAAAAAAATTGGACGAACTGAGCAGAATTGCCCTTCGCGTTCGCGAGATGGCCTCGCAGTCACGATAGCTATGGAAATCCCAGGCCTTCGTGTTTGCGAGAGGACCTCGCGTTCGCGAAGGTCAATTTTTGAGTCGGCTTCCACCGACTTTGACCAACTATATAAAGGGTAGAACCCCTTTATTTTCATCAATTTCTCCAGAAAAACCCAGAAAACAGATGAGGGAGGTCAGCATATCATAAAATTGAGTAATTTTCAAGCCAAAGTATTAGTTTAGGTTCGGATAGCACGTGATCATGATTGTAGTATCGTTTTGCGGTGGATTTGATTTGGATCCTAGGCGAACACAGAAGATATTGTTGTGTTAGTAAGAAGAAGGCATGAATCTCTCCCTATTGATATTAGTTTTGGTTTCTTTACGAAGATAGAGTTGTTAAATAGTTGTAAAAGGATTTTATTGGTGAAAATATGGGATAAACACCATATGGGATGTTTATGAAGTGTTTTGGTAGTGAGAACATTGTGGTTGATGTTGGTATTGTTGTTGTTGTTGTTTGTTGCTGAATTGTGATTTCGGGCTAGGGATATAAACAGGGGAGGTCTTTGCCGAAATTAAAATGAGATCCTAGAAAGAGTTAATTTAAAGGCTAAAGATAAACACTTGATGACGAGCCTAACGATAGTTTGAATCCTCTTACATGTAGATTTACGAGTTCGAACGGATAAGCGTAGGTAGATGGAGGCCAAACAGGTATGTTAAGGCTCGTCCCTTTCTTTCAAAGGCATGATTCCTATGTTATGATTTCATAAATGTTTACATAACCCCCTTGTTCTCAAAAGCTAGACGTTCATGATTTTTAAAGCTTCTCAGGATGTTAAGGAAGAGAATGATTGTATGATGATTACAACGAAAATGATGATTTTATGTTTAAAGGTTCCAAGTTTATGATTTCAATGTTATTATGAGACTGTTCAGTCATTTCATTATTTTCTCGAATTCATTCATTGTTGGTGATCTCACCTTATAATAACTGTTTCTTCAAGGTGAGATAGAGCAGTGATGATTATTCCATAGTGTAATCGGAGGCTGTCGCCTTTACGTCACTCCGATGAAATTAGAAATGTGTTATCAACGAACATTTTGTTAGACACGAATAGAGTGCGAATGAAGCACTCCTAATGAGGTATTGGATGCTAGAAGAGAGGATTATGATGTGTCTCAGGATTGGGTTAAGATTTAGTTAAGCGGGAAGGAGTCTTAATGGCCCAGAAACGTGCTTATGAGTTTTATATGGCTATATAGGCGATGACGGATAAGTGATGACCATGAGGAGCACATAGAAGCTAGTAAATAAAGAATGAGCACTAAAAGAATATAAAGGGGTTATAAAGGATATATTTAGATCGGGCTGCACGTTCCACAGCATTGCATTAGTATTTGGATCGGGTCGTACGTTCCTCGGCACTAACTTATATGGATCGGATCGTACGTTCCTCGGCACCAACTTAAATGGATCGGGTTGTACGTTCCTCGGCACTGACATATGATATTTATGGATCAGGAAGTATGTTCCTCGGCACTAACTTATATGGATCGGGCCATACGTTCCTCGACACTAACTTATATGGATCTGGTCGTATGTTCCTCGGCACTAACTTATATGGATCGAGCCGTACGTTCCTTGGCACTAACATATGATATATTTTTTGAATCGGGTTGCACGTTCCGCAACACTAATGCTTATATTATATGTGTACATATATGTGTGCATGTGTCTATATGAATTTAAGATGTACAAGTTATCCCTCCTATTGCATGTTACCTTTCATATTTATATATATTGTTGTTTATACCTTACATACTCAGTACATTTTCGAGGGCTGCGTTTCATGCCCGCAGGTACAGATTCTCAGTTTGGTGATCCTCCGGCGTAGGACTTCTGCTCAGCTGTTTGGAGAGCTCTATCGTTCCGGAGCTTGAGCCATTTTGGTACAGATCCATTTGACATAGACTTTGTTATACTCTTAGAAATATATATAGACATATGTGTGTTATATATATATATATATATATATAGTTTATATATATATATATACGGATGTAGTACGTTTTTGATATTCCCGCGTATAGTGGCAGCCTTGTCGGCTTGCATATTTTGTTATGTTTGGTTAATTGTGACTCCTCAGGAGACAGGTTCATTCTGATATATGGCATTATGGGTTCACAGCCTGTCTTTGCAAATTTTCCCTATTGTCCTTAGTTTCAGTATGAGTATATCTAGCAGGTTCGTGTACGAGTGTCCAGCTCGGGAGCTAGTCATGGCCATTGGTTTGGTTCGTGAAAAAAGTGATATCAGAGCAGTTCATCCTCGGAGTGTCTACAGACCATGTCTAGTAGAGTCTTATTTATCGGTGTGTTGTGCACCATATCTATAAACAGGAAGCTACAGGACATTTAGGATGTTATCTATCCTTCTTGCTCTAGATCATGCGATAGAGCTATGTTATCAGGATAATCTCTCCCTAACAAATTGTTGTGTTTCAGCTACGCCTTCAAAGAAAGCGATAGCTTCCCCAAAGGGCAAATCAGTAGCAGGAGACACAAGTCAGACTTGGAGAGTTACTAGGGCCGTGCCCAGTCTGTGCCTGAGATGGTAGTCCAGCCAACGAGCTCTGCTACGCCGTCACCTCTAGAGTAGCTTAGAGCAGCAGCAGTTCCAGTCCATGAGGCAGCACCGCCACCAGCTCCCGGAGCCCCGAGTGCACGAGCCTCCGAGCCTCGGTACATTTTCAAAAGCGTTTCATGCCGGGCACGGTGCATTCTCAGTTTGGTGATCCTCCGGCGTAGGACTTCTGCTCAGCTGTTTGGAGAGCTCTATCGTTCCGGAGCTTGAGCCATTTTGGTACAGATCCATTTGACATAGACTTTGTTATACTCTTAGAAGTCTGTAGACATATGTGTGTTATATATATATATATATAGTTTGGTCAGCTATACGGATGTAGTACGTTTTTGATATTCCCGCGTATAGTGGCAGCCTTGTCGGCTTGCATATTTTGTTATGTTTGGTTAATTGTGACTCCTCGGGAACGGAGTTCATTACGATATATGGCATTATGGGTTCACGGCTTTGTCTTTGCAAATTTTCCCTATTGTCCTTAGTTTCGGTATGAGTATATCTAGCGAGTTCGTGTACGAGTGTCAGCTCGGGAGCTAGTCATGGCCATTGGTTTGGTTCCTGAAAAAAGTGATATCAGAGCAGTTCATCCTCGGAGTGTCTACAGACCATGTCTAGTAGAGTCTTATTTATCGGTGTGTTGTGCACCATATCTATAAACAGGAAGCTACAGGACATTTAGGATTTTATCTATCCTTCTTGCTCTAGATCATGCGATAGAGCTATGTTATCGGAGATAATCTCTCCTAACAAATTGTTGTGTTTGACTACGCCTTCAAAGAAAGCGATAGGCCCCAAAAGGCAAATCGGGGCCGAGGAGACACAAGTCGGACTTGGAGAGTTACTAGGGCCGTGCCCGATCGTGCACCGAGATGGTAGTCCGACTCAACGAGCTCGCTACGCCGTCACCTCTAGAGTAGCTTAGAGCGACGAGCAGTTCCGATCCATGAGGCGGCAAAGACCGCCACCGGCTCCGGAGCCGTTTGACATAGTACATTTTGTTATATTCTCTTGGTGATCCTCCCGTAGGACTTGTGTGTTAGCTATATATATATATATTTTGGTACGGCATCCATTTGACATAGACTTTGTTATACGGATGTAGACATATGTGTGTTATATATATATATATATAGTTTGGTCGCTATCTCTCTCTATACGGATGTAGTACGTTTTTGATATTCCGCGTATGTCGGCTTGCATATTTTGTTATGTTTGGTTAATTGTGACTCCTCGGGACGGAGTTCATTCGATATATGGCATTATGGGTTCACGGCTGTCTTTGCAAATTTTCCCTATTGTCCTTAGTTTCGGTATGAGTATATCTAAAGGTTCGTGTACGAGTGTCGGCTCGGGAGCTAGTCATGGCCATTGGTTTGGTTCTCGAAAAAAGTGATATCGGAGCGAGTTCATCCTCGGGTGTCTACGGACCATGTCTAGTAGAGTCTTATTTATCGGTGTGTTGTGCACCATATCTATAAACGAAGCTACGGACATTTAGGATGTTATCTATCCTTCTTGCTCTAGATCATGCGATAGAGCTATGTTATCAGGATAATCTCTCCCTAACAAATTGTTGTGTTTCAGCTACGCCTTCAAAGAAAGCGATAGCTGCCCAAAAGGGCAAATCAGTAGCAGGAGACACAAGTCAGACTTGGAGAGTTACTAGGGCCGTGCCCAGTCTGTGCCTGAGATGGTAGTCCAGCCAACGAGCTCTGCTACGCCGTCACCTCTAGAGTAGCTTAGAGCAGCAGCAGTTCCAGTCCATGAGGGACCGCCACCGGCTCCGAGCCCCGGTGCACGAGCCTCCGGCTCCTCGGCCCGGGGGCGGAGGATAGGGCCATGAGAGATGCAGTTCAGTTGCTGACCAGATTAGTTCAGCACAGAGTGCACCCCCACTGTTTTCGGGTAGGGGATTCGATCGCTCAGGGTATTCAAGAGCCGGTCAGAGCTCTAGGGCTTCAGGTTCACAGATGAGAAGGGGTTCGAGTCAGTCGAGGCCACCTTTGCCTCGGTGTTCTCAGTGTGGCAGGCCCCACTCTGGGAATGTCGTTGGCTTGCAGGTGCTTATTTTTCTTGCGGCCGTCAGGCCATATGATGAGAGAGTGTCTGTATAGAAGTGGTACAAGTGGTATGGCTCGGCCTACTGTGTCGGTTCTTTGGTTCATCTTCTTCTGTTGCTATGCGCCCTACAGGGCACGGTATTCCGACACCAGCAGGCCATGGTAGAGGTCATGGCGGATCTTCCAGTGCTAGCGATCATTCAAACCACATATATGTTTTGGTTGGTAGGCAGAATCAGGAGGCGTCACCGAATGTGATTACAAGTATATTATCGATTTTCTCCCGAGACGTATATGCATTGATAGATCCAGGCTCCACCTTGTCATGTATATATATATTTCCCTTTGTTGCTAGTAGAATCAGAATAGAACCCGAGTAGATAGAACCCTTTGAGGTAGCTACACCGGAAGGAAGTTGAGTAAAGGAATAAGGCACCAATGTTAGAAGATGTAACGAATACGAGTGGATGAGATTTGAAAGTACCTACGGAAGAGGAGCGCGGCGAGTAATTAGAAAGAAGGTTACCGGATAATTTGTATTAATAGTGTAGGTAAACCAAGGATTCATGGACCGAAAAGTAAGGAGCGGGATCAGAAAGTGAGTGACCAATGAATCTAAGGTATTTGACGAGGACTAGATTTTAGAATGCATAATGTTGGCTAAGGATTACAAGATGAATATGAGGCAGTTTGTGGGAGTGAGTATGTTAGACTTCTCTGAAACCTATTTGTAACAGTGTCCCTAGACTACCTTGCGGTTATGCTTGCTCATAGTCAGAGCATGTTGTTTGTTACGTACAAGCCTATAGTTCTTAGGATCAGGAATTGTCAGAGAAGTTTTTTCCAAATCAAACGGTATAGTGCTTCTAAGGTTAGAATTAAGGAGAGTTGAAGCTATACAAAATTTCCCAAGGGCTAGAAACCTCATAGAAGTCGGTGATTTCTTGGACTTAGCAAGTTATAATTGGAATCTTGTGAAGCATTTTCTTCCTACATTTCGTGCCACTGATAAACTGGCCCAGGAAATAGCCAGACTCTAGAGGATTGATAATTGTTAGCCTAAGTTCCCAGGAGAGGAGTAACAAGTGAACTTCAGCATCAAGTGTAACATTCTTAAGAGGGCCGGATAACCATATTATACATTACGATGATTCAAGCATTAAGTTAAATAATGGATTAATGCAGCGTGGTGAGGTTATAGCTCATGCCTTAGGATAGTTGTAAAGGTATAGGAAGAACCATTCGACCCATGCTCTGAAGCTAGATATAGTTATGTGCACAGGAAAGGAGATATTGGGGTAGCATCGATATTATTTATATAAGTACCCTGAGAGGTTATAGTGCACCCTCACACAAGGATGGGCAAGTTACGACCAGGTCAACAAATAGAATGATGAAAGGAAAGGCTTAGTGTCCTCGCTTGCTAGGCAGTGAGGACAGAAAGGACATGCATTGACACTGTTATGAGGAAAAACATAGCAAACTTCATAGTACAACGAAAGTTAGATATCAGGAGTGTAGCTATAGCAAGTCACTGACATTCCAATTCGAAGATGAGAAACCACCAATATAGATGACCATGTTAACGTGGAAGTTTAATTCAGTTAAGAAGACTACTAGCGGACCTATGGAATTAGCCTATGCCCTGCCCATCAGGACTACGTGCTACGGTAGGGGGACTATATAAATCCTATATCAGGAGTAATAGTATGATGTGTTCATTGCTTATGTCTATCACTCAGACCAGGGGAGCGCAGGTGATACCCCAGAAAGATTTAAAGACTTAAATAAGTCTTATTTGAACAGAGCATGACCTTGGATACTGAGGATACGCTATGAGTCAATGCTCAAGATTTATATGTCAAACCGGGAATTCTTTCAGAATCGTATTCGTTAATGATAATACTATTACAGAGCAACTATGTACAGTTATTGTATAAGAAAGTTCAACGCTGTGCTTGATGGCTAACTCTAAGGATTGAGATAAACAATGAGGAAGGTGAGTTCTTTGGAGTTCACATTAACACCCTCTACCCGATTTGTGGGAAAGGACTTGAGTTAAGATGACATTCGAGGATGAATGTTCCTAAGGGGGGGAGGATGTTACACCTCGCATTATCAGAGGAACGCTTGTTAAGCCTAAGTACAAGCATGTGGAATTTTGATCAAGAAAGGTAACCTTCAGATTTAAGGAACGACGCAAGTATTAAGCATATTTGTGGATAAAGTGATATATGAGGCCGTGTGCACTTATATCATGGTTATGAGGGTTTGAGATCATGTATAAGAAGTGTCAGAAGGATTAGAGGTTAATCGGGTGAAGGATAAAAAATTGGTCGAACTGGGCAGAATTGCCCTTCGCGTTCGCAAGATGGCATCGCGATCGCGATAGACATGGAAATCCCAGACCTTCGCATTCGCGAGAGGACCTCGCGTTCACGAAGGTCAATTATTGAGTCGGTTTCCACCCACTTTGACCACCTATATAAAGGGTAGAACCCTTTTATTTTCATCAATTTCTCCAGAAGAAACCCAGAAAATAGATGAAGAAGGTGAGCATATCATAAAATTGAGTGATTTTCAAGCGACAGAGTATTAGTTTAGGTTCGGATAGTGCGTGGTCATGATTATAGTATCGTTTTGCTGTGGATTTGATTTGGATCCTAGGCGAACACAGAAGATATTGCTGTGTTAGTAAGAAGAAGGTATGAATCTCTCCCTATTGATATTAGTTTTGGTTTCTTTACGAAGATAGAGCTGTTAAATAGTTGTAAAATGATTTTATTGGTGAAAATATGGGATAAACACCATATGGGATGTTTATGAAGTGTTTTGGTAGTGAGAACATTGTGGTTGATGTTGGTATTATTGTTGTTGTTGTTGGTTGCTGAATTGTGATTTCGGGCTAGGGATATAAACAGGGGAGGTGCTACCGAAATTCCGGCAGATCCTAGAAAGAGTTAATTTAAAGGCTAAAGATAAATACTTGATGACGAGCCTAACGATAGTTTGAATCCTCTTAAATGTAGATTTACGAGTTCGAACGGATAAGCGTAGGTAGTTGGAGGCCAAACAGGTATGTTAAGGCTAGTCCCTTTCTTTCAAAGGCATGATTCCTATGTTACGATTTCATAAATGTTTCCATAACCCCCTTGTTCTCAAAATCTAGACGTTCATGATTTTTAAAGCTTCTCAGGATGTTAAGGATGAGAATGATTCTATGATGATTACAACGAAAATGATGATTTTATGTTTAAAGGTTCCAAGTTTATGATTTCAATGTTATTATGAGAATGTTTAGTCATTTCATAATTTTATCGAATTCATTCATTGTTGGTGATCTCACCTTATAATAATTGCTCCTTCAAGGTGAGATAGCGCGGTGATGATCATTCCATAGTGTAATCGGAGGCTATCAACTTTACGTCACTCCGATGAATTTAGAAATGTGTTATCAAGGAATATTTTGTAAGAAACAAATAGAGTGCGAATGAAGAATTCCTAATGAGGTATTTGATGCTAGAAGACAGGATTATGATGTATGTCAGGATTGGGTTAAGATTTAGTTAAGCAGGAAGGAGTCGTAATGGCCCAGAAACATGCCTATGAGTTTTATATGGCTATATAGGCGTTGATGGATAAGTGATGACCATGAGGAGCGCATAGAAGCTCATAAATAAAGAATGAGCAATAAAAGAATATAAAGGGGTTATAAAGGATATATTTGGATCGGGCTGCACGTTCCGCAGTATTGCATTCATAGTTGGATCGGGCCGTACGTTTCTCAACACTAACTTATATGGATTGGGCTGTACGTTCCTCGGCACTGACATATGATATTTATGGATCGGTCCGTACGTTCCTCGGCACTAACTTAAATGGATCGGGACGTACGTTCCTCCGCACTGACATATGATATTTATGGATCGGGCCGTACGTTCATCGACACTAACTTATATGGATTGGGTTGTACGTTCCTTGACACTAACTTATATGGATCGGGCCATACGTTCCTCAGCACTAACTTATATGGATCAGGTGGTACGTTCCTCGCCACTAACTTATATGGATCGGGCCGTACGTTCCTCGGCAGTAACATATGATATACTTTTGGGATCGGGTTGCACATTCCGCAACACTAATACTTATATTATACGTGTACATATATGTGTGCTTGTGTCTATATGAATTTAAGATGTACAAGTTATCCCTCCTATTTCATGTTACCTTTCATATTTATATATGTTGTTGTTTATGCCTTATATACTCAGGACATTACTCGTACTGACCCCCTTTCTTCGGGGGCTGCGTTTCATGCCCGCAGGTACATATTCTCAGTTTGGTGATCCTCCGGCTTAGGACTTCTGCTCAGCTGTTTGGAGAGCTCCATCATTCCGGAGCTCGAGCCATTTTGGTACAAATACATTTGACATAGACTTTGTTATACTCTTACAAGCCTGTAGACATATGTAGGTTATATATATATATATATATATATATATATGTAGTTTGGTCAGCTATACGGATGTAGTACGTTTTAGATATTCCCGCGTATAGTGGCAGCCTTGTCGGCTTGCATATTTTGTTATGTTGAGTTAACTGTGACTCCTTAGGAGACGGGTTCATTATGATATATGGCATTATGGGTTCACAGCCTGTCTTTGGAAATTTCTCCCATTTTGACCAATTCAGCAAACGGTCTTCCAGCCATGGACAACATTCTGTCGTAGAAATCAGGCTCCTGGGATCTGATGAACACAGAGACTAGGTCTTCTTCACACATTGGTGGCTGCACACGGGCTGCCTCGGCTCCACCCTGGCCGGCAAACTCTCCGTAGTTTTTACGTTGATTTTCGCTTGAACATTTCATGGTAATAGCGGTGTGGTACCATCTCTACATTAAAGCGAAATCTCTCCATGAAGGATTCTTCCATGTCCTCCCAGGTGTGCTATTGATGCATATCTTGAGTTATGAACCATTCAGCGGCCTCTCCGGCCAAACTACGACTGAATAGTCACATGATTAGAGGTTCATTTTTCTTTACTCCGACCAATTGGTCGCAGTAGGATCGGAGGTGCGCTTTGGGATTCCCTGTCCCATTGAACATCTCAAATTTTGGGATTTTGAACCCCTCTGGTAAGTCTAAATCTGGATGCATGCACAGGTCATCATATCTTAGGCCTGTAGCCTTTCTTGCAGACCTGTTGGATTTCTCCAGTAATTCCTCCATCTTTTTCTCCATATCTTTTTCACGCTTATCCTGTTCGGCTCTCCAGGCCCTTTCCATTTCTTCATAATGATCTAGCTCTTTATGCCTTGGGGAGCATTTGTTGGGGATGTTGGGAGTGAAGAATGAGACCTGGTGGTTGGTATGGTTGAGCGGGGCAGTGGTGGTCTGCCCAGTTGGTAGAGCTGGAGCACGTAATTGGCTCGCTGGATTAATGAAAACAGGCTGAGGAACCTGGTAAGAAGGGACTGAGTGAGTGGTCCCTAGGATTTGAGTGTATTTTGTTGGTGGAGGAGTGCGGTAAGAAGGACCAGCATGGTTTGGGTTGGTGGAGCTTAGTGGAGGTGGGATGGTTCCTGGTGGGTATATAGGAAAGTGATCGGGCATTGGTGAGCTCAGGGAAGGGAATGGAGGGGAGGCCTTCTTTCCTCTGTCGAGGCATCCTTGTCCGTATTTGTTGCCTCATTCCTGGCTACCTTTTCTTGGAGAGCCGTAACGGCAGTCAGTAATGTTGCAATCACATCTTCTTGAGATGATACCTCTTGTGGGTCTTGGGCATCTCCGTCACGGAGAGCGAGCTCATTTCCGTTATCGGGGGTACCAGTCATCTTCTCTTTGCCTTTGTCTGCGAGGGATGCTAACGCGGCTTTGGATCTTGTGAAGTATGCCAGCTTTCAGTACTACGCTAATCGGCCTCGTTCTATAAGACAAGAATAACTCAACGGTAGACAAAGTTAGTTACTTGATATAAAATATAAAAGCAAGATATCACATATTGATATTTAAAGCGCACATAGCACATAAAGTCATATATTAAGCTTGAACACTTTTGATCCTTTGTTCTAAAGGTTCGGATGTTTATGGGCTTTTGATGTTTGGGTGGATCTTGGTCCAATGGGCTTTATGGTTGACTTACTTTGGCAAACCCTTCCATGTTACGAGAGAGGTACATAAATTAAACAAACGGGGGGGGGGGGGGGGAATTATAATTTATATTATGTAGGGGATTGATTTATCTTACGTAGGCCGCCTACGTATCCCACTAGGGGAAGTCAGGCCCTATCGTAGTTCGTTTTACAAAAGAAGGATATATATCTTTTCTAAATATCCTTTAAGCTAAACCTAGCTAAAGACATCCCCAGACCAGGCCCGGCTAGGGCTTCCCGCGTATCCCTCCATAGGGACGTCAGGTCGGTGCGGTTCCTTACAATATTTATGGGGGAGGGGGTAACTTTTTATGTGCAAAAATGGGGACACCTAATATCTACCCAAAAATATAGTTCCGCGAGTTGTTGTCCTTACGAACTCGCTCTCTCATTTTCCTTCCATCTCAGTACTGTGGTGGTAAGATGACCAAGATCTCTCCTGTACTGATCTTGTGTTCGAGTTCAAGCTTGAATGCGTGGCATTCTTCTATGTCGTGCCCCATAGCTCCCGTATGATATAGGCAAAACTTGTTCCTGTTGGGCCCTAATGGCGCGGGCTCGTGGGCAGGTTCCACGGGTCTAATCTTCCTTAGACTAGCCAGAGTTGAGAATATGCGGGCGTATGATTCCTCGAAGATCGTGAAATCATATCGCCAGATCTGAGTACTAGCAGTGACTCCTTCTCCAGGGATAATAGGGTCATGAACTAGTAAGGTGTGTGGCCCCCACAAAGTCCCAATGATCCTATCATCAATCAGGCTACAAATTCTTCTCCTCAACCCCAGACACTCATTCAAGGTATGACCAGCCTGGTTGCGGTGGAACGGGCACCTTTTGTATGCGTACACCAACTCGGGCGGCGGCAACCTAGCCCTAGTGGTGCAAGACACTCCTGTGGCAACCATCCTTTCGTATACCTCCTTACAGGTGACGGGCCGTGGAGCCACTCTGAATGGGGAGGAATGGGCTTTGAAGGCTACTCCCCACCAAGCAGGTTCAGAAGGGCCTGCCCTTCCAAAATTCTCTGATGCCATAGTGGAGGTTGCAGGTACTAGCATGGGTGAGGGTGCATAGAAGTCAGATCCCTCGTTGGTTGGGGCATAATAATCAGATTCCTCATTGGCATCATTCTCCTCCTCTGCAAACTCAGGAAACATCTCAAATGGTTCTTCCTCTCCCTCAGCCTCTATGTCAATGGGCTCTAATTCCTCCTCCTCCATGTTCTGAGGCTCTCCCTCTTCTGGTTCTTCTTCCTCGATGGGTTCAGAGGCTTCCTATTGGGGTCCCGACTCCTCTGGCGGGTCTGATTCTGTTACCCATGGGTCTGACCTAGCTCCTTGGCTTTCATTCATTCCTCCTGGAGTCCCTTCTCTAGGCGTCATAGGCCTCCTCTCTAAAGGTATATAATTCAACACCAAATCCCTTACTCCTTCCGGGACATTCCCATAGTATTGTTCTTGGGGTATGCCCTCTGGCGGGTTCCCAACCATCTCTAGCAATCTGTCCACTTCCTCAATTTTCCTCCCTATTTCTTGGAGGTGCTTCTCCATTTGTAGCACCTTGTCTCTCAACATTTCGTTGTCTCTCCCAGAGTCCGCATCTCTTGTTCTCCTTGGTTTGCCATTGTAAGTCAACCTTTTATGGAGATAAATTTGGGTAAGTTTTAAGCTTTTGGTTTTTCTTTTGGTATGTAGTTTTAGATCATTGGATCAAATGTATTCAAACTTTAATATATGATAACACACATAGCAAATAGGCATGTGAAGCACGTAGCAAGCATTCATGTAATTTGCAGATATTTATACTATTCGCGTTCCTAAAGCCTTTTTGAGTTAAGGCTCTCTTAATCGATTGAAACATGCAAGTGCCATTTGTGAAGGTGAACCATTGCCCCGAAAAATCATCATTAGTTAATAAATAGTAATAAAAATATCTTCCCCGAAGGGATTACAAAGATGATGAAGCCGACAAGGGGCTCAATATAAAGCAATAAATCAGCAGGGTTCTCCTCCAGCGGCTGATGTCGAGGCTTGGCTTGTCTTGGCCTTCTTCACCCTCCGAAGGGTGGTCTGAATCCGAAGTCGTGCTTGGTACATCTCCATCCTGATTATCATCGGATCTGTTTCTTCTAAAATCTTGGCTAAGTGCTCATCAGTGCTTTCCAAACATTTCTTCAGATGCTCCTCTTCTTGGGGCATCGTGAGGAGGTGCGGGCCTTGGGATGGATGCTCGGGCCAAGTGTCCCTGTAGCCATTCATGATACCCCGGGTCACACCCTGCTTCGAATCTGTCTGGAGCTAAAGTGTCTGGACCCCAACTCACGCGACCATTCCATTCTCTGAGGATCACCCCGACGTTCTTGATCTTCTGCTCTGTGTGCTCAATGATGAACTGCTCAGGATTTCCTACCTGAGGTATCACTTGCCTCCTACCAAATTGCCTCAAAACCCGAGATGGATAATAAGGACGGATTCCTCGAACCCCTGCTAATGGCACAAAAGGACAATTCTTACCCCGAACCACCACAATTTTCGATATGAAGTCGGGAAACATCCACTGGATTCTATCTTCGGTCAATTCCTCAAAGAAGTTGGCCCACACCTCTTTGGACATGTAACCAAGGTTCGGGCAATAATTTGTAAGACGGTCTATCCTGTTGTGGTTGCTCAGATACTGGACTTCCTTAGCCATGTTGATGTGTTTGATAATCCACCATTGTAACAACATGCTACATCCTTGGAAGTATCGGAAGCCATTCCGGCATTTGTCTAAAGCCCGAAAAATGTCCGCCAGGATGATGGGTGCTAGGTCAAAATACCTCGTTTCCTGGTCCTTGGTTATACCATAGAAGATAGCGTGGGCTAAGTAGATCACTCGGGTGTCTATGGCCAACGATTCATCCTGTGGAAACACCATAATGCCTAGCAAGGCTATGGCGAACGCCAAAGGTCTAACAGCTTCCCACTCTTCTCTACTCTTGAACTCCCTCTGATACAGAGTATACCTAGTGACATCTCCGAATCTCCGATACATATCTCTAAAGGCTACAGTGGGTCCTCGCGCCCAGGGTGCCTCAGTTAGTGCAAGAAACTTCATGATTTGGCCGATTGTGGGCCTTTGTGGAAATAACAGGTGGTGATCTGGTTTGTGTCATCTCCTTAGACAGGTTCCATTGCTGTCTATGGCATCCCTAATCTCCTCCAAGGTCGGAGTCATCTCAATTTCACCGAAGCGGAACAACATTTCCTTATCGTCCCAATGTCCGGCTAACACCTCTATTAGTTCCGGACGACCCTTCATTGTCATGATAGCTGGTAGGTGACCTAGAGTGCAGCTAATTGTCTTTTTGTGAGTATCACCTAACCATGCCCACCAAACTCTCAATAAATCCGGAGCCTCGACAACTATGTCAAAACGGATGCGGCCTTCCATCTACAAAACAGAACACAGTTAGGATTCCCCCATCCCCACGGGGTCAATGGTTCATCACATAGGCACTAAACATGCTTCCACATAGCATATAAATGAGATGCGGTGCTCTTCGGGTCATAGACCGTCCGAACACAAGGTGGTCTCTCTTAATGAGCTTTAGGTAGGTCTGAGATACCCAAAGCTCATCTAGGTATGAATGCTCTAGTTCAGTAGGGATTTGGCTTAGCTCTATCCTAGTTTTACTAGAGTGGGTTTTTCACAAAAGACCGAGAACCCGAGCGGACAACTGGGGCTGAACCGTTAGGGCTGTTGGATGACCACGAACCAACCCCGCCTCATAACGGTTCCAAAAGAAGTATTTTGGTTTTATAGTGAAGGTACGACCGCGTGCTCCTTGAAGTTGCCTTTGGAATAAAGTGTAAAATAAATGCCAGGCGTGGCGGAGTTTTGATATGCTTGCAATGACAATTGATAATTGCGGAAAAGTAAACACATAAACAGTTGAAGCAAATATACCCACATTATATTGGAATCCTTATGGTTAGAACCTTTAAGTCCCCAGCAGAGTCGCCATCTGTAACGGTTCGCATTTTTGCGGGCGGGGTTAGCGCTCGGAAAAGCTACTTCGAAATCGTTGGTGCTCTTTCGGACTTTGTTTTAAAAGAGTCGCCACCTAATTTTTAGGAAATTAGGAAAATTAGTTTTGAAGGGTTTATTCATACACCATGAAAAATCCTTCTTAATCCAAAGTTCTAGGTAAGGGTTCTGGTGATCCCCTAGGGAAGGTGTTAGGCACCCTAGTATTAAGGATCCGTACTATACGGTTGACCTTCGAATTCCAATGTGTGAGTATTTGCATGAACTGTTTACTTAGTGTTTATTTCCGCAAAAAGCCTGTCATGTTGCATATCATCATTTTTTTTTAAAAAAAAAGAATTGAATATATTCCCTTTACATATAGGGTATTTAGGTTCGGATTTATAATATCCGGGTATAATTAGTTCCTTTTATATATAAGGATAGTAGTTTTTCTATAGAAAAGGATAGAAAGTTTATTTATTTTTTATAGTCTGGGTGAATAGGTTTTATTCATGCTTTACTCACACGTGGACCGGGTTAATCCGTTTAATACATTTCTAGAACATCCTTACCTAAAAATTTTATAATTGTGGGCGTGAAAATCTGACCGTTTTTTATTTTACAAGAAAGAGGTTCTTTATATTTTGCACGTTTTATCCTTAAGAAAATGAACTGAATTTATGGTCCAATAACTTATATATGTTCCCTTTAAAAATGTGCTCGCTATATTTTATTTTGAATAAAGTCCCAAATTCATTTCGAAAGCAAAATTTTGACTTTGAAGTCCATTTTGTTTTTACCCAAAAACGCTTTATTTTATTTACCTAAAACGTGGGCCTTAGCCCGGAAATTTCTAACCAAAGTTTTTTTAAAAAAATCAGATGGGCTTTGACGAAAAAGAATGGTTTATGTTATTGGTTTCGTTTTTAAAGACAAAACTGCATGGGTTCTAGTCCAAAAGATACCTATTTTAGCTATTAAGACATGGGCCTCAACCATGTTTTCTTAGCTTTAGCCCAAAAAATGACTTACATATTTTTGTTTTTCAAAAGACCAAACTGAATGGGCTCTGGCCCCATTTTTTATATATATGTATTTTTTGAAATGTTTGGTTTTCTTTAAGAAAGGACTCAGGTGGGCTCTAGCCCAAACTATCATTTTTTGCCAACTAAAAACCCAGAAAACATGTTTCAATCATTGAAAAAGATTTCTTGTCTAATTTTACTCATCCTCTTAATTTTGAACAATATGATATACTATCTTGTCCTAAAAACTCTTTAGACTTGTTGTTATTAAAACAAATGCGGTTTGCTTTCTATTTTTAATTTTAAAAATCAGTACGTGTTTTTCCAGGTTTTTCAAAAATAATTTTTTAGGAGCCAGAGTCAATCTAAACAGCATATGCACCATTTCGCCTAAGATGCCTAATTCACAACATAAATGATTCCAATAATCTTTGTGGGTTTTTTGTAAATATGAATACAATACAGGAAACACTTTAAGCAAATAAAGAAGGCATAAATATATAAGGAAGGTAAACTAGGGGTGTACCAAACCCCTAGTAACCATTTTCACCCATGGTTGGGCCTTCGTGTCATTTTCACCCATGACTGGGCCTTCAATATATTAGCTTCCCTTTCTTTTCTCCTTAGACTCAACGAACTGGAAAGAATTTCCCTATTGGGCTTTTGACCCAATAGGGTGGTTGGACCTTGGCCCAAATGGCCATGCAGTAGAGGGGGGAAAGAAACATAGACCCCGGTTAATTTATATTTTACTGTTCTTATCATACATATAGCTATACACACATATATATATATATATATATATATATATATATATATATATATATACAAGTTCTATTCGATACACAAGTATACACACATACAAGCAATATATCCTATTTATTCACAAGCTCACATAATGTGTGTATGTATTTCCATGTCTTTGAACTCAAATCCCAAACTTAGGTGGTAGGAAGGCCAAGTCATCACCCCCCTTATTCCTGATGCCGCACAAGTTCCAAGAGGTTTCATGAACCTCGGCATGGTGGTCATATATAATCAAACTAATCCTCCCACCTAAACTGCCTCTCTCAACCAACAATAACCAAAGAAGACACAGATCCACACACCCACACACATGGCTTGGAATAAATAGGATAGGTCCAATATACATAGTTATAGAACAATTATAAGTCATCAAGAACAGATGAGAACAAGAAAAGAAGAGATGGATAGACTCAGCAGGCAGATTAATCTTATGAACCAAGACCAAGACACAAAGTATGATTTAAACATGGAAAAAGAAAGTAATCTACATGGGCATAATATGGCCAAGACTGGACTAAACCAAGCAATCACAACATAGACAATCACCTAGGAGTAGTGCAGTTCCTAACAATATTGATTAAAGTAGATATGGCAAAGTGTAAAGGCACATGAACATAGGGTAAACTAGCTTCAAGACATGGTACAACACAACAGAGAAGGGCAACAAATTTTGCCTTCACAGAGTACAGGTAGAATTGTTTGGAAAAAATCTTCAAATGCCTAGATGTCCTATGCACAGCCCAAGTAACGGTTCTTGCCATTCTTCAGGAATCATATTTTAAAGTCTAGGTGATTCTCACAGAGAATACAGGAAACAAACAAAAGAAACCAAACTGTAATCCTAATAGACATGACATGGACAAATCCAAATAAGTGAAATCAGAGTTCTTTTTGTTGAAACAACCATCTATTAGTGTGCACCACACAAGGGATGCATACTTGATCTCCTTAATTATTATTTATGATACCAATTGGAACAAAAAGCATAAATAGGTCCAACTGGGTTAAGGGAGTGCCATAAGAATCATGACTTTATTAACCTTGACAAACACAAGTGTGATGCTGTATTACTCTCAGCAGAATCCAGTTAGAGATTATGACACAAGCAAAAATGAAACCCATGCCAGGATCAATTGTAGGAAAAATGCCAAAAGACTTTCAAGTCCTAATGGTCCTATGTAGAATATACAACCTTAGGTACAACAACTACATTTTCACACACAACTTAAACAAATAGAAGGGCCAAAAGTCCCATGGATGCACAGAAGATTCAACATTTAAAGTTCAGAGTTTGAAATCCTTTTAGACCTTTTCTCCTGATCCTATTCTATTGCAGAAAGAACCAAGTTGATTTTAAAAGAGGATGCACATGATTTAGACATGTTCATAAGTAGTGGCCTACTCCTAGTTTTCATTTTTTTCAAACTGGACAAGTATGACATATCCTTGGCTGGTTCTTAATACTGTACAAAGGGAAACACATCTATCCAACATGAGTAAGTTCAGTTTTTATCTTCTACTTAGACTTTAGACTAATAAACTCAAGAACATATCTCAAAGTGGGAAACATGATTATTATCTGAAGTATCACAAAGAAGGGATCAAACATACCCCTAAGACAATGTATTATTACCTTAAGTTGATGTAAGCCACTAATTTCTTTACCTTTAAGGACCTACTGTTACTTAGAAAAGGGAGAAGATCGACCATCTTTAAAACACAAGATGGAATCGAATCAATGCGCACAGAATTTACACAAAGATCTTAGTTATGAATCCAGTCTAACCAAATATTGAGGAATCTATTACACTTCATTATATCATCCACATAAAACTTTTCTTGCCTTATTTTCAAACAAACAATACTCTTTTTTTGAAAGCCTTTTCTCTCTTTCAGTTTTAAGCAAAGACTACAATCTTTCAAATAACCACTTATTATCTAGCCTAACCATCCCTAAGTCATATCTAAGCTGGTCAACAAAGTTCATTCAAATTCAAAAATCACACATCAGAACCAGATTTAACTATCTAAATGAACAGTTATTAATGCACAAGAAATTCATTTTTTCAGGATCCATTTAACTCTGCAAAATGGCAAAGTGAATACCAAATGTGCAAATGTAGCAGGTTACACCCCATAGACTTATGAGGAATGCCATGACAATCTCTTATTTTGGGAAGAAAGATACTATTGGTCAAGTGATACTTGACCCTTTCTCAATCTTCTCCTAAGATGTCTTTAAAAGACTTCCCCATTTAGTCAAGTGGTTTCAACCCCCCACATTTACACTTATGATCCTCTTTATTACCCTTGAGTATATACCAATAGAAGACTAGACAGTTAATTTATCAAAGCCAAACATTTTCTTAAGGTTTGAACTATAGTTTCCCCTCTTTTTCTATCCTTTTTATTCTCTTCTTTCACTCAGACTAGACTTATAAGATCTTTCCTACTTATCCTCATATTTTAAGCCTAAACAATCAAGGACCATGAGTTATTATCAAACCATATTCTTCACTCATGCACAAAGAGAAGAAAGTAGACCTCATGTTTCAAAACAAAAGCCTCAACCTAAAGCCTCAATTCAAACTTGGACAACCATGACGAAACTGCTTCATTTCACCCTTCTCTTAATACTTAGAACTTGTTAAATTTGAACACTTAGGATCATCTATTAAACTAGGGTCTATACATGAATGAATATCGATACAGATACAAGAGTGTATGGCATACTAGACTACTTTTCATGACAAATTACTTCTTTAGTTAGACAAGACAAATGATGGGGGATAAGACTAACAAACAAGATGATCAGAGATAGTAGAATAGATTTTCATCCTAGATAACTACTTCCTTCCATTTTTATACCTTTCAATTCCAAAAGTGATCACTAATCAAGTTGCAAATTAATAATCATCTTGCTAGCTAGTTAGGCTAATCAGATTAATCCTAATTAATCTTCAACTGAGGACTTAGTCTTACATTTCCTAAAGTTGATCCTTTGTTTTTCATTTTTTTCCTTTTTACCAAACTCTGAACACTTAGGAACAGACCATTTTCAGATGAAGGACTTGTGACATGGACTACACAAGACAAGCTATGAGCATTATATGTTTAAGCAACAAGTACAAACAAGAAACTAAAGCCTTAATCAAACCAAAAAGAAACATATTTCATACTCAAAATCCTCAATCACACTAGTTTTAAGATTTTGCTGCAAGACATAGACAACTAGCACACACTCTAGCCTACACTAAGTGAGAACATGGTCACAGATGTTGCCATTAACAGTCTACCAACCCACAAACTCAAACTGATCCTGATTCCATTTTAATCTGAATATTAATTGATAAAAGCAGCAAACTGTTAACCAATCCTATTCTTTGCTCTGTTCTATGTGAGTAAGGTCATTTAAGAAGGAGAGAAAAAAATGGAATAATCTATTGTTATATCTTCAGAGAACCAGCAAACAGATTCAACTTATTATTATTATTATTATTATTATTATTATTATTATTATTATTATTATTATTATTATTATTATTATTATTATCATTATCATTATTATTATTATGATCATTATTATTATTCTGATCATTATTATTATTCTAATCATTATTATTATTATGATCATTATTATTATTATGATCATCATCATCATCATCATCATCATCATCATCATCATCATCATCATCATCATCATCATCATCATCATTATTATTATTATTATTATTATTATTATTATTATTTGAAAGAAGGGGACACACGAGAAATTGTATCTAAATCAGTTGCTAAGTTAAAACATTTACAGTTAAGAAGACCTTGATAAAAGACTTTGCTTTACAGGGGAGGGTAGTTCACTGGCTGATTAGCAAAAGGTATGTGATTTCTGATTATAAACACAAGCACACATTACAAGTAATCTATTCATGTTCATCTAAACAAACATGTAAACTGCCGCATCTCTTTTAACAACAGCTATGAGTTGAGTAGAGGAAAATAAGTTGAACTTCACTACATTGGTTCTACTTAGATTTATAGTTAACAAACCAACATGACTTCGAGAAGGTAGGAAAAGAAAAAATGATTTTTTTAAGGTACTTCAACCACACCCCTTCACAGTAGACATGGAACATTAGAGCTACATAAACAAATAGACCAATAGGAAGTTCAACCAACCTACTTTCTAATGAATTTCAACATAGCATTCACATTGGTTCTACTGTGTTTGCCTCAAGTAAACCATAAGTTAAACACACAACTAAATACGGCAACCTTTAGCAATGAGAACCACCATTGGCAAGCATCAAACCACAAGCAATCTAACTAATGTAAATACGCTTAGACTAGGCAAAATTCTAAATAACGAAATAAAATGAATTAAGAGTGACTGCGCAGCCAAGAAAAGAATGAATTTGGGAGCTTTGTGCTTCCAACATCAACAACTCAGCCACTTGAAAAATAAAATAAAGCAAGAAAATATATTAGAACTGAGAAAACCTCAACTATTTTCAGTCAAGGTATTAAAAAATTTTAACTAAGAAGCTTTTGAAAAATCAAAATTTTTTAACTTCTTCAAACTTTCGAATTTTTCCTCTATTTTTCTATCTCAGTATTTTTTTCTCCTTCTTTTTCCGACCTCTATTTTTGTGAGAGTTCAACCAAGATTAACAATGGACGATGTGGGACAAACCCTTTTCCAAAACCAAACACTCAGTAAATGAAGTCAACTACCCAGATCCAAAGGTGTAGCAACAGATGCAGTCAGATCTAACCCTTCTTGGGTCGATCTGTACCAACAACCATGAACCAATAGGAAATTGCGAAAAATAATAAACTACACACTTAAAAGCAAAAGAAAATCATGATTTTGGCTAAAATATCTGAAAAATGAGTAAAACAAAGATTCATTACCGTGTTTGGGTAAAAAAATCATGAAATTGAGTGGAACATTTAATGCTTTCACCATAACAAGCGTGTAACAACTATATTCATCAGCTAAGCTCTGCTATCTTCCCATTTTTGGCGGAGAGAGATGATGAAAAATCAAAGGCTGCGCTAGGGTTGGAGGGGGGAGGGAGGGGGTATTTGCCAAAAGAAAATGAAAATAGGGGGGGGGGGTGGTATACCTATTATCATTTAAATGAATTGGGCTGGGTCTCAGCCTGGCTTTGGGCTGGACTCGGTCCGAATTTGAATAGATTAAAAGAGTGTGTGTATATATACATTTATATATATTGTATACTTGGTGTATACACATGTATATCTAGTACAAATAAAAAGATAAATAATTAAATACAGATCAAAATTGATGAAATTTTAATTATAGGAAAAAATTGGGACATAATCATTTCATTAAAATAGTTTAAAATTGACCAAATTGTGTGAATTGACCTAAAATTAAGAACATGGCCTTAATTAATTCTAATCAGACATGATCATTTCAATTATTGCCTTGTTTGGTCTAATTAGAAAATTCTGAAATTAAATTGAACTGATTATTTCAAATAAAACCATTAATAGGCCAAATTTGGAAAAATGGCCATAATTTCGTTAAGTCATGAACTGTTTAATTTAATTGTGGCCATGACAAAATATTTCTATATAAAATGGATCGATTTGTAATAATGATCATTTAATTTATTAATTAGCTTAATTAAAACATTTATGGGCAATTATGCATTTTTTTGACAAATCACGCAATTATATAAAAATTGGAGATTTAATGGATTAAATGGTTAATTACCCAAATTACTTAAACTGCTCAACTTCATGGATTAAAAGGAATAAAGTATTTGCAAAATTTTGATTTCTTGACAATTTTAAACAATTAAATAAATGATTATCTTCAAAAAGACCCCCCCTCTCTCTCTCTCTCTCTCTCTCTCTCTCTCTCTCTCTCTCTCTCTCTTTTCAAAATTAAATTTAACAAGCATGTCATAAAATATAATAAAAGTACCCATTAATTTCTAAATAAATTTATGATGCCGTGAAAATCTCTTTTTATCAATTTAAGGGAGTGAAATATTGACTTGGACAATTTTATAAAAACCATTTAAATCTTTGAAGATGCCCAACTCATTTTATTTATCCGGGGACTCTGAGTGATTGAGATAGAGTACGGGAGGTCAAAAATTAGGTGTCAACAACGACCAAACGGGTCGTTACAATTTTGTGGGAAGGTCTATTGATTTCCAACCTTATAAGCATTGGGGAATTTAGTTTCTCAATTGAATCTTAATACTAGGGTTTTGAAAATGAAAAATTGGGAGTTTTCTCTAAATTTGGGGGTTTTCCATTAATGATGAAATTATGCTAATTAGGGACTAGTTTGTGTAGCTATTAATATTTGGGCTTCTTGAGCTCGACGTTGACCTTTTTCAACTTGAAATCTGTGTTTACCCTTATGGGCTCGGGTTTCACTTGTTAGGGTTATTTTTGGGGTTTTTCCGAAAGCATTGAAATATGTATATCTGTAGATTTGTAATGTAACATAGATCAATTATTTGTTAGACTTTTAGCGTTTGGAGGCAATCCAGAAGGGAAAGGCCTAGGTTTGAGGAGTTTGAGCTCGTGTTCGGCTTTAAGGTAGGTTATTGCTTAACTTTCTTTGACTTTGAATTGCCAATTGCAGGTGTTATATAGTTATTGACGGGGAAAGCATGATAGGCCTTTGAAAAGTTGTGGTGTTAAATGCACTGGCGTGGTATGATTTCTGATTATTTGGGCTTGTCGCCATACTTTATGCAATTATTAACATGTGTTGGCGGCTCCTTTCTAGCTGTTGTGTGCTGGTTTCATGAATTTTATTGTCACGACCCGAGCTACGGGCCATGATGGGTATCCGGGGCTAACCACCGAACACCGCTCATTCTACTACTCATCTATGCTCATTCATACTGTATGCTCGTAATCATATAAAATTATCATCATTTGCAACACATTTACTGTTATAAACATAAGCCCTTCGGCTATCAAAATAATATAAATATATGTACATGCATATACATGAAGACTATGGGACCATACTACCCACACTGCGTATCTACGAGCCTCTACTAGAGTACTAGACATCTGGACGGGACAGGACCCCGTCGTGCCAAATCATGAATATATACATATATGTACCAAAAGAATAATCAAGGGCACCTCCGAAAAATGGAGTGCTCTCAAATCAGCCACTAGCTCTTATAAGTCTGGATCACCTCCCTGTCTACCTGTGGGCATGAACACAGCATCCGAAGAAAAAGGACATCAGTACGAATATTGTACTGAGTATGCAAGGCATAAACAATAATAAGACCTCAATGAAATAAGGAGGCATCAATGAGGAGCAATCTGTAACTGACTAAATCATAAAGGAAGTAATGCATGTTGGCTTACTGTCATACTTATCATCATATCATAAATGCATAAATGTATAAACTGCCCGACCATGTAGGTACGGTGTGATAATCAATAACATTAGCATTAACATTAGCCCGCGTCCAGGCCTCCCGCATCCGGGGTATCATCTCATGCCACCCACTAGTGGTGTCTGCCCATGCCATCTGGCCATGGTGTATAGCTGCCCGCCTTGGCGGTGACTGCCCGGCCAAATAGGCGCGGTGTAATATCATCATGTGCTCATCATAATATGCTTATCATAACTCATCATAGTACATGCATAGAGACTCATAGATAATCATACTCTATCGGAGTGACGTAAGGCCGTGGACCCCCGACTTCATTATGGAACATTCGTAAGTATTCTGCCTCACCTTGAAGGAACAATCATAAGGTGAGTGTAGACAATGATCAACATCAATGGGCTACGGATAGCTTCATTAGCTTAATTGGAACATCATATCATAGGCTATAGCATCTCTAGACTTATGCTTATCATTATCATTATCATAATCGTAGCATATCTCTTATCTCGTATGGCTATTCATGAAAAATGACTCATAGTCTTCTTGAAGATGGAACATTCATAATAAAAGAAGAAATTCATGCCATAGGACTCATGCCTTAGAAAGAAAGGACTAGCCTCACATGCCTTTGTCGTTTAACTATTCTATCGCTTGCTCATTCTCCTTTAATGCGCTCGCCTATACCTTCAAAGGAATTCGTATCAACATTAGCTATACCATTATAGGATCGAGCTTACTAAAGCTAAAGAAATTTGGGCAGCATTTCCTTTGTTTATACTACTTTCCTCCATATTCCATATCAACTCCCAACATTCACAACGACAATCGCAATATCATAAACAATAAGCATCATCTAATTACATTGCCCACAATTTATAATTTCACTACAATTCTCCATAATCATGACCAAAGTCCATCATCGCATTCTTTCTCATACAATACTCATTCCATGCTCTAAATGTCATTTATAACGTATCTATAATCTTAACATATCCATTTTCATGATTCAATCCCACTACTACTCATTAATGACACTATTCACATATTTATGAC
>NW_026726146.1:0-41810 GCF_029784015.1 Lycium ferocissimum
GAAACTAACCTTTTTATCCCATAGAAACAAGCTTTGGAGCAGCTATCAACTTGTGCCAAAAACCCTAGCTACAATGCTCAAGCTTTCTTGAAATCTACCAACCCTAGGAAGCCTTCTAACACATGAACACTTTGATTCTTGCTATTTAATCTTTATAATCTCTTGGGTTTGGGTAAAATATGTTTGGGGAAGGGTTTTGGAGCTTTGGTGAGTTTGGATGAAATGTGGGAAATGAAAAATGAGTAAGGGTCGTTCCCCTTTTAAAATAAAAATCTGACCCGATCTGATTATACGACCAATTATACGGGCCGTATAATTTATACGGTTCGTATAATTGGACCGTATAATTCGACCAGGGATTACCCTGCTCTGGACAAAACCGACGGACCATTATACAGGATGTATAATTTATACAGTCCGTACAAATGGAAAAATCCGAGTTTCGTTCTCGTCGACTAGTTTGACTTCCAATCTTCATGGAACCTTCTTGACACTTATGTAACACTTCATTAACCATACAATAGGCTCGATAGCAGCCCCTTAAGATATTCCTAAATAAACATTACCTCAATTGTAGCGGAAACCTTCCGAACACTACTTACATTTCACTTACTTCAACGAACTTAGGCTCATATATTCATATTACTCCAAACTCTTATAGTATACACTTTAAGATATCTAATGCTTCCCGTAACCCCATAAGGATTTCATAATTACCTTAAGCTCACCTTAGCCTATCCACAAGGCAACACATACAGAATTTTTGAGGTGTAACAACATTATTCGTACTGACCCCCTTTCTTCGGGGGCTGCATTTCATGCCCGTAGGTACAGATTCTCAGTTTGGTGATCCTTCGGCTTCGGACTTCTGCTCAGCTGCTTGGAGAGCTCCATTGTTCCGGAGCTTGAGTCATTTGGTACAGATCCCTTTGACATAGACTTTGTTATACTCTTAGAGGTCTGTAGACACATGTGGGTTATGTACACATGGTTTGGTAGTTCATTTTGGATATTCCGACGAATTGTGGCAGCCTTGGCTTGCATATTTTGTGATGTTTGGTTAACTATGACTCCTCAGGAGGCAGGTTTATTCTGGTATATGGTATTATAAGTTATAGCATGCTTTTGCAAATTTCCATATTGTCCTTAGTTTCAGTCTGATTATATCTAGCAGGTTCGTATGCGAGTGTCCAGCTCGGGCACTAGTCATGGCCCATCGGTTTGGGTCGTGACAAAAGTGGTATCAGAGCAGTTCATCCTTCGAGTGTCTACAGACCGTGTCTAGTAGAGTCTTGTTTATCGGTGTGTTGTGCACCACATCTATAAACAGGAAGCTACAAGACATTTAGGATGTTTCTTTCTGATCATAGATTGTGCAGTAGAGCCAATGATAGGAAAGCTCGTTCTTGGTACGATTTTTGTTAAATTGCACGATCGTATTGGAGAAGAGGACAAATTCAGTTAATGGGAGCGTAAGAGAGGCTCCAAAGGGGGACATGAGACTCGTATCACCCGTCGACTTAGGATCGAGGATGTCAAGATGTATAAGAAAAAACATCAGCTATTCCATTGAGTCGGACCCATCGGAGGATGTGGCTCCAGTAGGAGGAGACCCGATTGAGAAATCATATGACAAAGACCCATTTAAGGGTTCACGAGATTCTGTGGACGAAGACGTAATTGAGGAAGTATAGAGTTTGTCACATCTAGATTTTTCCTACGTTTTAGCATTATGTTAGGTCAGACTAGTAGACAGTGGGAAGACAAGGATGAAGAGCACACTTCACTCTATAGCCCACCAGATTAGACTAAGGACCAATCGGCTACAGGTATATGAGTCTTTTATGGAAATTTCCTATGGGCGTGCATTTTCTGTAGATTATTACTCAATAGCGACAAGCGGCAACCAATAACCAAGGTATTTATAAGTAACTGCGATTAAGATGCTTTCACCACCATTGGGAATCTTGAAAGTTAGGATGAAAAGTAGTCATACATGCATATTGAAGGTGATAAATGAGGATTTCAAAGGCCAAAATAGCATTTGCTTAGTCGGAAGAGTAAGAGATCCTTTTAATCCAGAGGGAGATGCATTACGAGAATTTATTGGGACCCGTTAGAACTTCAACTTGCTCTAGGTCATGCGATAAAGGTCACGCAGTAGGGTGGATGTGATCGTACCAGCACTAACGTGCCGGATCCCATCAGCACTCCAAGGTTAAGCGTGTCAAAGTAGAGTAATACTAGGATGAGTGACCCCTTGGGAAGTATATTAAGAGTCCTACAAATTCAGACATAAGAGACAGATGAAAAGCTAGAGTAGCCTAATGGAAATTGGAGTATGCAGAGTGGTTGGAAACACCCCGAAAGATCGCGAAGGATGAGGCGGACTAGACCGGCAAAGAGAAAGAAGGTGCATCACAGCTCTAGAATTACGATGAGTTCGAATAGTATTGGGATGTACTTTGTAAGCGAGGCGTTAATAAACATATATATATATATATATATAAACATATATATATATATATATATATATATATATATATATATATATATATATATATATATATATATATATATATGTGGCTGCGCCAACCGGTATATATATCCCAGCAACCGACGTTGCGGTATACTGAAGGCATCAATCGAACAGGGTAGTGAAGTTCTAGTGACAAATGTTACAAGGTAAGTTGATGTTACTTTCACTACATGTTAGATTTGGAAAGCCTTAATGCGATAATATCAGGGAAAGGAAGAAAGTGAATATATATAAAGTAAAGAGATTAGAATGTCTTGAGAAAAGGAAAAAAAGTGTAAGAAACGAGGGTGAGTGAAGCTTCCAAGAGGGACGATGGGTAAGGCAAGGGACTATTTGCATAAAATTCGAAGGTAGGCATGCGAAAGGGATAATGTATGGTAGCGTGAAACAACAAATGAATGTGTGGGGTTAGAAAATAGACTTCGATAAGTGAGACTAAAGGATAGTAATCACAAATAGGGATGTGAAGTAAGAGAGAGAATGATCAGGCCTTGCAATGATACTAAGAGATTTTCAGCTCTCGAGAGGTATATGAAGTGATAAATGTGTAGTTATACTGACACTGTTGCTTCAGAAATGGAGAAGCTTTCCTAAGAGATGATTTAAGAATAGAACGGATTTGCACGTTTAAAGAAATATTTCATGAACTTCAGGTTCAATACTATAAAATAACAAGTGGAGAAGGGCGTTCGAGGAGGAAGGAACTCAAGGAAGATTTGAGGAGGAAAGCAGGAAAGGTACACTAATGGGCTGGTCAAAAGGAGAGGAGAGAAGAAGAAGGGAAGAAAAGAAAAATTGAGCAATCACCAAGGACAAGCAAGAGGATAATGAACTAACAAAGCTAACCGGCAGGCAGTACATCAATGACATGGGATGAGGATAAAAAATACTGAGATTTAATTAAAAAGGAAATAGAAGGATGTATGGGAAATATTCATGAGTATGGACTAGCCTTGGCGGCAGGAAGGAGAAGAAAGAAGAGGGCATATTTGCAAGGAATTCATGACACGAACAAGAAATGGCAGAACACTGGAAGAACTACAACGCATAGGTGGGACGCAAATAAGTAGTCAAGGAAAATTTCGGATAAGTGAGCTAAGTGAATAAAAGGATTGATAGTGGAAGGGGAAGAGTGTAGCATATTAACTCTCAGTGATATATTGTAGACGTAGAGTGAAACCGAAAACTCAGAGTCAGAAGAATTTCAGTGATAATAGTTGTGGAGGAAGACGAAGGATAAAAAGAGCAAAGTGTGACCAAATGTTCTGTGAAATGTTTTGATGGATTCCAATGTCCCCATTAACCCGTTGATTCGGGAAATGTTCAGTCATAAAAGGTAGAAGTAGAAAGGCCTTAAAGAAGGCAGTCAGAATGGATCCGTAATGCATAAGCACTTCGTTCAAATGCAAAGCCCTCGATTAGCGTAAAAGGAAAATAAGTCAAGCTATACGATGAGAGAATTCTGGTATTACAAGAGTCCAAAAGAGTTGGAGGACATCGAGGATCGGCACACTCCAACATTCGAGGACGAATGTTTTTAAGGGGGGAAGGATGTTACACCCCGTATCTTCGAAGAAGCACTTATCAAATTTGAAACACAAGTACGTTGAGTTATGATTAAGTAAAACAACTTTGGAATATAAGGAGAAAGCCTTATTAAGTGTATTTAAGGAGTGAAGGATGTATATAAGGTATACCAGAAGGTTTTATAAGGAAATGATTGGAAGAAATGGAGTAGTACGACTTTGGAGAAAGGATGGGTGAAGTTTTGTGTGAAAATTTTGGTCCAACTTAGGGGATGAATATCTCTTAGCATATGAAGTGTTTTGAAGTGAAATAATAGCCTAAAATGAAGTTCTTCGAGTCTAGTTTTCAACGCAATAAACCGTTCATCGATAGGACTTCGGAGTAGCGAATTATGGACGTTACAAGTTTGGCTGACAAAGTAGAAACACGTGCTACAGTATTGCTACAGTAAATTGCTACAGTGACCCAACCCGAATTTGACCCTTATATAAAGGGTAATAACCCCCTTTTTCATCAGATTTTGCCCAAAAAATTCTAGAAAAACAGTTGAGGGTGTGAGAATATCAAAAAGTGAGCAATTTTCAAGTGGCGGAATATTAGTTTAGGTCCGGATAGTGCGTGGTTGTGATTGTAGTCTTGTTTTGCGGTGGATTTTGGCGTACATTCGAAGCAGATATCGGAGATATTGCTACTTCAACAAGAGTAAGGTATGGATCTCTTTCTATTTACGCTAATACTGGTTCATTCATGAAGATAGAGTGGTTAAATAATTGTATAGTAAGTGGGTTAGTTACGAAAGTTGGAAAACGGCATGTTTTTTTATGGTATATATTAGTGTTGGAAATGATGTTATTGATGTTGGTATTGTTGTTGTTGTTATTGGTTGCTGAATTGAGGTTTCGGGCTAGGCATATAAGCAGAGGAGATGCTGCCAAAATTTCGGCAGATTCTAAAAAGATTTATTTGAAGGCTTAGGATAAGTATATAACAATGGGCCTAATCATAGTATGAATGGTCTTATATGTAGACTTGCGGGCTCGGATGGATAAGCGTAGGTAGTTGGAGGCTGAAAAAGTATGTTAAGGCTC
This sequence comes from Lycium ferocissimum, assembly GCF_029784015.1. NCBI lineage: Eukaryota > Viridiplantae > Streptophyta > Magnoliopsida > Solanales > Solanaceae > Lycium > Lycium ferocissimum. The sequence goes on from NW_026726146.1 coordinate 5,155, forward strand.
GTCCCTTTCTTTCAAAGGCATGATTCTTATGTTATGATCTCGTACATGTTTCCATAACCACCTTGTTTCCAAGAGCTAGAAGTTTATGACTCTTAAAGCTTTTTATGATGTTAAAGATGAGAATGTTTATATGAGGTTTACGATGATTTTATGTTTAAAAGTTTCAAGTTATGATTTCAACGATGATATGAAGATGTTGAGCTACTTCATGATTTTCTTGATTCTATTCATTGTTGTTGATCTCACCTTATGAATTGTTCCTTCGAGGTGAGATATAGCGATAATGGTTGTTCCATAATATGAATCGGAGGTTACCGACCTTACTTCACTCCGATAAAGTGGTAGCTTTCATATGAGCTTTCTTGCATACTATTTACATTATGTATATGAACATGATATACATGGATCGGGCCGTACGTTCCTTGGCATGGTATATATGGATCGGGCCGTACGTTCCTTGGCACTAACTTATATGGATCGGGTCGTACGTTCCTCGGCACTAACTTATATAGATCAGGCCGTACGTTCCTCGGCACTAACTTATATGGATCGGGTTGTGCGTTCCTCAGCACTAACTTGTATGGATTGGGCCATACGTTCCTCAGCACTAACTTATATAGATCGGGTCGTACGTTCCTCGGCACTAACATATGACGATTATGGATTGGGCTGTACGTTCCACAGCACTAACATTTATGGATCGGGTTTCCCGTTCCGCAACACTAATATTTATATTATATGTGTGTGTGTGTATATATATATATATATATATATATATATATATATATATATATATATAGGTGCTTGTGTACATATGATTTTAAGATGTACAAATTATCCCTCCCATTCCATGTTACCTTTCATATCCATATATATTGTTATTTATGCCTTACATCCTCAGTACATTATTCGTACTGACCCCCTTTCTTCGGGGGCTGCGTTTCATGCCCGCAGTACGGTGTTCTCGCTTGGTGATCCTCCGGCTTAGGACTTCGTATTCACTATTTGGAGAGCTCCATTGTTCCGGAGCTTGACTCATTTGGTACAGATCCCTTTGACATAGACTTTGTGTCACGACCCAACTAGAGGGCCATGACGGGCATCCGGTGCTAACCCACCCGGGCACCTCTTATCGTACATTCACATTTTACATCTAGGTGAGCCACATAGCTTAGTCATGATTTCTATCCATCATTCATACTAATCTTATTGGGCGACAATACATTCATAACATCATTAACAACTATGCCCACATCAATGTACATAAGCCGACGAGGCTATCAAAATGATATACAAAATATAAGCCGATAAGGCTAAGGACATCTAATCATACACAACTGTCTACGAGCCTCTAAGAAGAGTATGTCACATCATACAGGCGGGACAGGACCCCGCCTTGCCCAAAGGTATGTACACAAAAGAATAATACCAAAAGCTGTAGCTCCGAATGAAATGGAGCTCCTCTATGCAGTCCCTGGACAAGATATCTATGGATCAAGCCTGTCTCCCTGTCCACCTGCAGGCATGATGCAGCGTCTACAAACAAAAGGACATCAGTACAAAAACTGTACTGAGTATGTAAAGCATAATCAACATCATAATAGGAGCATAAGAAATAGCATAGGATGGGAGAATCGGGAGGTAGTAGAGCCATCATCATAATTACTTACTTGTCTTTCATAGGGACCTTCCATTTCTAATGCGTGTTTGTGTACATACATATATGCGTATACATATATCCATATCCGTATCCATTTCAATATCCATATTCATATTCATATTCATATGCATATGCATATTCATATTTATACCCATAGCATACCCGACCATGAAGGTTCGGAGGTTTCACTTACCCGGCCATGACAAGGCTCGGTGTCATACATACCTGGCCCTACCAAGGCTCAGTTTTATCCGTACCCAACTGTAGTGGTGTGCGCGCGATAGATATCATACCCGGCCATGTAAGCTCGGTGCTCTTAGTAGTCATACTATATGTCACGACCCGAACTACGGGCCGCGACGGGCATCCGGGGCTAACCACCGAATACCGCTCAGGCTATCGTCTATATACTCTCATTCACAATGCTTGTCCAATTTCATGAAAACATCTCATCATTTAGAACATAATCACTTTTATAAACATAAACTTTTCGGTTAACAAAAGGTATTTATACATATACGTATATATACATGAATATACGTGGAGACCATGGGACCATACTTCCCACACATGCGTATCTACGAGCCTCTACTAGAGTACTAGACATAAGGACGGGACAGGACCCCGTCATGCCCAAAATATGAATATACAAATATGTACCAAAAGAATAATCAATAGCACCTCCGGATGATGGAGTGCTCACAACCGCCCATCGCTCTAGGGATCAAAGACCGTCTCCCGTCTACCCGTGGGAATGAACACAGTGTCCGAAGAAAGGACGTCAGTACGAGCATTGTACTGAGTATGTAAGGCAGGAGTGAAATAACATAATCGGGAGATCATAAATCATGGGATGAGGGTATAACCTGTACACTCTTTACATAGGAACCGGTTTCATGTACATACATCATATATAAATACATCACATACATTATCATAACATGCAAGCATCGTCACATCAATCATACATCATCACATCGTCACCCGCGTCCGGGTAACCATCCCATGCAGCCCACTAGTGGTGACATGTCCGCCTTTTCTCGGTGCGGTGGAATCATAGCAGCCCGCCGTAGCGGTGACATGTCCGGCCGTTAGGCGCGGTGGAATTATAGCAGCCCGCCGTAGCGGTGACATATCCGGCCAATTAGGCGCGGTGGAATCATATTATCACACATACCATGCAATTCATACACTTGTCATCATTAACATTCATTTCATAGACATATCGTGGCTTATCACAATATTACCATAGTTTAGCATCCCTAGTTACATATACATATACATACATTAAGCTTAAGGGCGGCCATGTTTATGTCGGGGTGACATAAGGTCGTAAACCCCCGGTCATGTTATGGAATAAGCATAAGCATCATATCTCACCTTGGAGGGATTTACAATTTAAGGTGAGTACATATAAGAAGGAAGGCCAATGGATCGTGATCATCATTATTGATTTCGTAAGAACATCATATCTTGGTCTCTAGAGTCGTTATCGCATTCATAGCATATTTCTTGCCCCGTCTCGTCATTTATGAACTTAGACTTTCACCTCTAGAAACGTAGGAGATTCATGAAGAAAGAGGAAAATCATACATAAGATTCATGCCTTAGAAGGAGGGGTAATGCCTCACATACCTTTGTCATTTAATTACTTTGCAACTTGCTCGTCCTCCTTTAATGCTTGCGTCTTTACCTTCAAGAGGGTTCGTATCGTCATTAGCTAATCAATTACAAGAACGCACTTTTAAGGCTAAAGAAAATCGGACAGCGTTTCCTTTGTTTAAACTACTTTCCGCCATATTCCATATCAACTCCCAACATTCATAATAATCATCATAATATCGTTAAAAACAATCGTTATTCATTCATCTTATTTGCATTTCATAATCCCACTTCAATTTCCCATAATTATGACTAAAAATCCATCGTCGTATTCTTTCGTATCTAATGTTCATTTCATGTTCTATAGGTCGTTTACAACCTATTTATATCATCAACATATCCATTTCCATGATTCAATCCACTACTAATCACTAATGACATTATTCATCCATTTAATGACCCATTTGTTGTACTCTTCTACAATCCACGAATCTTAACTCCATAATACTTCAAATGGCATGTAAAGTTTATGAAACTTACCTTGGATGATGGTTGAACGAGTTTTAAGTTGAAATACTTCAATTAGCCAAAACCCTAGTTCCACCTTCTTTGGAATTTCTTGACTTTGATAGCTTTAATGGAGGTTCCTAAGCTTGATTCTCCTCAAATCTTGTTATTGATCCTTGATCTCCTTAGTTTTCTTGTGGAGGGATTATTAGGAGAGTTCTAGAAGTCTCTTGAGTTGTATGAATGGAGAATGAATTAAAATGATGCCTAAGTCCCTTTTTAATAACTCCAACATTGATGTTTAATGAATTCCCGTCGGGTGAACAGTGGTCGTAAACCACAGTTTACGGACCGTACTATGGTTTACGGCCCGTCCTCCAGGTCGTGTTTAAGCATTAAAAAAAAAACAGAAGCTTGGCTGAGGGACATGGCACTTTACGACCTGATTTACGGTCCGTGAAACAGTTTACGGGCCGTCCTCCAGGTCGTTTTTAATCATTTCATGCTTTAACAGAAAGTTGAGATTTTCAACAGGCTGGAGGACGATTGCACTATACGGTCCGTAAATCACTTTACGGGTCGTATAGTGCCATATACGACCACTGGGCTGAAAAACTCTCCGCAACTTTATGATTTCCAGAGTTCATATTTAGCCATCCCCGACCTATCTAAACACCACACACTCAACTCTTCATGGTCCTACTCATCACTCAAGTACGGGAAAATTTTCGAGGCGTAACATTCTTCCCCCCTTTTGGAACATTCGTCCTCGAATGTTCGACACTCGGGTATTCTAGAAAAATTTCGACAGAGTTTCCCTTGTAATTTGGACACTACAAACCTGGCACAACAACCCACAATATCATTGCCTCATAGGCTACATCACGATAGTAGTATAGATTGGCCACACACGACCCATATACATAAAGTAAAACATACATACCTTATCATCTCGATGTGCCAGTCTGCGTCTCTTTTAGGGGCTGAAACAAGTGCGGATATGTGGATTTCATCTTTTCTTCCGCCTCCCAAGTCATTTCTTCCCGATTATTATTGCGCCACAAGACTTTGACTGAAGCTACTTCTTTATTCCGAAGCCTACGTATTTGCCTGTCCATGTAAAAGTTCCAATATGGCAATAGGTACTTCTTCGTAAGTTAGCTTTTCAGTAATCTGAACATCATTAACTGGTACAATTCTTGTGGGGTCTCCAACACATTTGCGGAGCATTGAGACATGGAATACCGGTTGAACTAATTCAAGCTCTGAAGGCAAGTCTAATTCATACGCCACTTGACCCACGTTGCGGATGATTTTGTAGTGGTCCCATATATCGCGGACTCAACTTTCCTTTCTTGCCAAATCTCATCACCCCTTCATTGGTGATACTTTCAAGAATACCCAATCGTCGACTTGAAATTCCTAGGAGCCAGTCGCTGATTTGTGAGCACTCCATCATCCGGAGGTGCTATTGATTATTCTTTTGGTACATATTTGTATATTCATATTTTGGGCATGACGGGGTCCTGTCCCGTCCTTCTGTCTAGTACTCTAGTAGAGGCTCGTAGATACGCATGTGTGGGAAGTATGGTCCCATGGTCTCCACGTATATTCATGTATATGTACGTATATGTATAAATACCTTTTGTTAACCGAAAAGTTTATGTTTATAAAAGTGATTATGTTCTAAATGATGAGATGTTTTCATGAAATTGGACAAGCATTGTGAATGAGAGTATATAGACGATAGCCTGAGCGGTATTCGGTGGTTAGCCCCGGATGCCCGTCGCGGCCCGTAGTTCGGGTCGTGACAAAAGTGGTATCAGAGCAGCCCGTCGTAGCGGTGACATGTCCGGCCAGTTAGGCGCGGTGGAATTATAGCAGCCCGCCGTAGCGGTGACATGTCCGGCCAATTAGGCGCGGTGGAATCATATTATCACACAGTCCATGCAATTCATACACTTGTCATCATTAACATTCATTTCATAGACATATCGTTGCTTATCACAATATTACCATAGTTTAGCATCCCTAGTTACATATACATATACATACATTAAGCTTAAGGGCGGCCATGTTTATGCCGGGGTGACATAAGGTCGTAAACCCCCGGTCATGTTATGGAATAAGCATAAGCATCATATCTCACCTTGGAGGGATTTACAATTTAAGGTGAGTACATATAAGAAGGAAGTCCAATGGATCGTGATCATCATTATTGATTTCGTAAGAACATCATATCTTGGTCTTTAGAGTCGTTATTGCATTCATAGAATATTTCTTGCCCCGTCTCGTCATTTATGAACTTAGACTTTCACCTCTCTAGAAACGTAGGAGATTCATGAAGAAAGAGGAAAATCATACATAAGATTCATGCCTTAGAAGGAGGGGTAATGCCTCACATACCTTTGTCGTTTAATTACTTTGCAACTTGCTCGTCCTCCTTTAACGCTTGCGTCTTTACCTTCAAGAGTGTTCGTATCGTCATTAGCTAATCAATTACAAGAACGCACTTTTAAGGCTAAAGAAAATCGGACAGCGTTTCCTTTGTTTAAACTACTTTCCGCCATATTCCATATCAACTCCCAACATTCATAACAATCATCATAATATCGTTAAAAACAATCGTTATTCATTCATCTTATTTGCATTTCATAATCCCACTTCAATTTCCCATAATCATGACTAAAAATCCATCGTCGTATTCTTTCGTATCTAATGTTCATTTCATGTTCTATAGGTCGTTTACAACCTATTTATATCATCAACATATCCATTTCCATGATTCAATCCACTACTAATCACTAATGACATTATTCATCCATTTAATGACCCATTTGTTGTACTCTTCTACAATCCACGAATGTTAACTCCATAATACTTCAAATGGCATGTAAAGTTCATGAAACTTACCTTGGATGATGGTTGAACGAGTTTTAAGTTGAAATACTTCAATTAGCCAAAACCCTAGTTCCACCTTCTTTGGAATTTCTTGACTTCGATAGCTTTAATGGAGGTTCCTAAGCTTGATTCTCCTCAAATCTTGTTATTGATCCTTGATCTCCTTAGTTTTCTTGTGGAGGGATTATTAGGAGAGTTCTAGAAGTCTCTTGAGTTGTATGAATGGAGAATGAATTAAAATGATGCCTAAGTCCCCTTTTAATAACACCAACATTGATGTTTAATGAATTCCGTCGGGTGAACGGGGTCGTAAACCACGCTTTATGGATGGTACTATGGTTTACGGCCGTCCTCCGTGCCGTGTTTAAGCATAAAAAAAAACGAAGCTTGGCGAGGGACATGGCACTTTACGACCCGATTTACGGTCCGTGAAACGTTTACGGGGCCGTCCTCCGGGTCGTTTTTAATCATTTCATGCTTTAACGAAAGTTGAGATTTTCAACGCCGTGGAGGACGATTGCACTATACGGTCCGTAAATCACTTTACGGGTCGTATAGTGCCATATACGACCACTGGGCTGACAAACTCTCCGCAACTTTATGATTTCCAGAGTTCATATTTAGCCATCCCCGGCCTATCTAAACACCACACACTCAACTCTTCATGGTCCTACTCATCACTCAAGTACGGGAAAATTTCCGAGGCGTAACATTCTTCCCCCCTTTTGGAACATTCGTCCTCGAATGTTCGACACTCGGGTATTCTAGAAAAATTTCGACAGAGTTTCCCTTGTAATTTGGACACTACAAACCTGGCACAACAACCCACAATATCATTTCCTCATGGGCTACAACACAATAGTAGTATAGATTGGCCACACACGACCCATATACATAAAATAAAACATACATACCTTATCATCTCGATGTGTCATTCGGCGTCTCTTTTAGGGGCTGAAACAAGTGCGGATATGTGGATTTCATCTTTTCTTCCGCCTCCCAAGTCATTTCTTCCCGATTATTATTGCGCCACAAGACTTTGACTGAAGCTACTTCTTTATTCCGAAGCCTTCGTATTTGCCTATCTAATATGGCAATAGGTACTTCTTCGTAAGTTAGCTTTTCAGTAATCTGAACATCATTAACTGGTACAATTCTTGTGGGGTCTCCAACACATTTGCGGAGCATTGAGACATGGAATACCGGTTGAACTAATTCAAGCTCTGAAGGCAAGTCTAATTCATACGCCACTTGACCCACGTTGCGGATGATTTTGTAGGGTCCCATATATCGCGGACTCAACTTTCCTTTCTTGCCAAATCTCATCACCCCCTTCATTGGTGATACTTTCAAGAATACCCAATCGTCGACTTGAAATTCCTAGGAGCCAGTAGCTGATTTGTGAGCACTCCATCATCCGGAGGTGCTATTGATTATTCTTTTGGTACATATTTGTATATTCATATTTTGGGGATGATGGGGTCCTGTCCCGTCCTTATGTCTAGTACTCTAGTAGAGGCTCGTAGATACGCATGTGTGGGAAGTATGGTCCCATGGTCTCCACGTATATTCATGTATATGTACGTATATGTATAAATACCTTTTGTTAACCGAAAAGTTTATGTTTATAAAAGTGATTATGTTCTAAATGATGAGATGTTTTCATGAAATTGGACAAGCATTGTGAATGAGAGTATATAGACAATAGCATGAGCGGTATTCGGTGGTTAGCCCCGGATGCCCGTCGCGGCCCGTAGTTCGGGTCGTGACAAAAGTGGTATCAGAGCAGCCCGCCGTAGCGGTGACATGTCCGGCCAGTTAGGCGCGGTGGAATTATAGCAGCCCGCCGTAGCGGTGACATGTCCGGCCAATTAGGCGCGGTGGAATCATATTATCACACATACCATGCAATTCATACACTTGTCATCATTAACATTCATTTCATAGACATATCGTGGCTTATCACAATATTACCATAGTTTAGCATCCCTAGTTACATATACATATACATACATTAAGCTTAAGGGCGACCATGTTTATGTCGGGGTGACATAAGGTCGTAAACCCCCGGTCATATTATGGAATAAGCATAAGCATCATAGCTCACCTTAGAGGAATTTACAATTTAAGGTGAGTACATATAAGAAGGAATGCCAATGGATTGTGATCATCATTATTGATTTCACCAGAATATCATATCTTGGTCTCTAGAGTCGTTATCGCGTTCATAACATATTTCTTATCCCGTCTCGTCATTCATGAACTTAGACTTTCATCTCTAGAACCGTAGGAGATTCATGAAGGAAGAGGAAAATCATGCATAGGATTCATGCCTTAGAAGGAGGGATAATGCCTCACATACCTTTGTCGTTTAATTACTTTGCAACTTGCTCGTCCTCCTTTAACGCTTGCGTCTTTACCTTCAAGAGGGTTCGTATCGTCATTAGCTAATCAATTACAAGAACGCACTTTTAAGGCTAAAGAAAATCGGACAGCGTTTCCTTTGTTTAAACTACTTTCCGCCATATTCCATATCAACTCCCAACATTCATAATAATCATCATAATATCGTTAACAACAATCGTTATTCATTCATCTTATTTGCATTTCATAATCCCACTTCAATTTCCCATAATTATGACTAAAAATCCATCGTCGTATTCTTTTGTATCTAATGTTCATTTCATGTTCTATAGGTCGTTTACAACCTATTTATAATATCAACATATCCATTTCCATGATTTAATCCACTACTAATCACTAATGACATTATTCATCCATTTAATGACCCATTTGTTGTACTCTTCTACAATCCACGAATCTTAACTCCATAATACTTCAAATGGCATGTAAAGTTCATGAAACTTACCTTGGATGATGGTTGAACGAGTTTTAAGTTGAGATACTTCAATTAGCCAAAACCCTAGTTCCACCTTCTTTGGAATTTCTTGACTTTGATAGCTTTAATGGAGGTTCCTAAGCTTGATTCTCCTCAAATCTTGTTATTGATCCTTGATCTCCTTAGTTTTCTTGTGGAGGAATTATTAGGAGAGTTCTAGAAGTCTCTTGAGTTGTATGAATGGAGAATGAATTAAAATGATGCCTAAGTCCCCTTTTAATAACTCCAACATTGATGTTTAATGAATTCCCGTCGGGTGAACAAGTGGTCGTAAACCACGGTTTACGGACCGTACTATGGTTTACGGCCCGTCCTCCGTGCCGTGTTTAAGCATTAAAAAAAAAACGAAGCTTGCTTGGCTGAGGGACATGTTCTATAGGGCACTTTACGACCCGATTTACGGTCCGTGAAACCGTTTACGGGCCGTCCTCCAGTCGTTTTTAATCATTTCATGCTTTAACGAAAGTTGAGATTTTCAACGAAGCCGGAGGACGATTGCACTATACGGTCCGTAAATCACTTTACGGGTCGTATAGTGCCATATACGACCGCTGGGCTGAAAAACTCTCCGCAACTTTATGATTTCCAGAGTTCATATTTAGCCATCCCCGGCCTATCTAAACACCACACACTCAACTCTTCATGGTCCTACTCATCACTCAAGTACGGGAAAATTTCCGAGGCGTAACACTGTATATATATATATATATATATATATACTAAAAACACATACACGTTCTCAACATTATCATCGTCATCATCATTTTCATTATATCTATCCTTAGAGGGTCAACTATCATATAAAAGAGGCAATAGAATCGTGAACGTATCAAGAATCGTAAGCTTTGGTAATCTTAGAGATAGAGTCATTTGGAAGACATTATGGAATTCATGAAAGATTACATATATATATATATATATATATATATATATATATTATAGCAACGAACCATGCCTTAATAAAAGAAGAGTTAGCCTTACGTACCTCGTTGTCTTCTTAACTACTTAACGTTGCCCGTTGAAGCTTGAATAATATACATTTAGAAGGATTCATACCATGGTTAAGCCTTAATGATACTCCTAAATTCAAACTAGAATGATTCATGCCCTAATGAAAATTGGGCAGCATTTCCCCTATTTCGTCAACTTCCACCATATCACAAACAACTACCAACAACCACAATAGCATCCATAATATACTCATAATATCATAATCAAGTGATCACACTTCATTAAGCCTTCAAAATTCATCCTTATGTCCAAACCCATTTTAGCACATTTTCATGTAATGCTTCTTCATCACCATTATTACCTTCCATAGCAAGATTATATACATATCATACTAAGAATCATAACTCAAGTTAGCTTACTACTCAAAAACATCATAAAAACTACATTTAGAACTCATCTTCTACTTTCCCCTTCTACCCAAGTTGTTCAACAACTAAACATTCTTGATAACATGTAATAAATATGAAAACTAACCTTTTTATCTCATAGGAATGAGCTTTGGAGCAAGCTTTCAACATATATGAAAACCCTAGCTTCAATATCCAAAGAATTCTTGGAGTATACTAACCCTAGCAAGACTTCTAACACATGGGTATCTTGATTCTTGCCTCTTGATATTCAATCTCCCTTGGATTTTGTCTTGGATTAGTTTATGGACTTGAATAGAGGGTTTTTGGAGAGCTTTTGGATCTGATTTTGGTAAAATAAAATGTCCAAATGAAGTGGAGTGAAATATATAAAACAGAACTTAAAATCCCGTCGGGCAATTCTGCCCCCATTTTGACGGGCCGTCAAAATTCCTATGGACCGTCAAAATGGTCCGTAGAACTGCCCAGCCAAATATGGTTCACTGTAACCATTTTACGCTGGGCTGGTGCAATTTGACGGGCCGCAGAAATTTCTGCGGGGCGTCAAAATTCCTGCGGGCCGTCAAATGGTCCGCAGAAATTTTCTGCTCAGACAGTCTGTCTTGAAACACCCATAACTTTTTACTCCGACGTCACATTGACGAACGATTTGTTTCGATGAAATTCAATTTGGATAAAAGAAACACACCAAAAATCCTCATATTCTAGGAGATATGCCTCCCCCAATCTGGACCAAAATCCTGTCCGAAAACTTTGCCAAGTTTTCCCAAAGTTCCGACAAACTCCATTCCTTAATTTACTTGTCCTTAAATCCTTCCATAGCTAATTTCATGGGCTTAAACCCCCATAATAATAATATGGGGACATATAATCTCATATATCCTAGAAGGTAACTCCAGTTTTCATTATTAGGAAAACTAACACCTAACGAATCTCAACGGACGAAACTACGAGGTGTAACATTCTCCCCCTCTTAGGAACATTCGTCCTCGAATGATAGACTCTTGGGGATTCTACAAAAATTTTGCCAGAGTTTCCCCTATAATATGGCACTGCCATCCTATCACCGCAACCCAAAATATATATCGCCTCACAGGGCTACAACAACAACATCAACAACCATGGCTACACACGACCAAGAAAACATTAAACAAAGCATCACATACCTGAGGATAATGGCGTCTCTGCTTGAGTCTCCTCTGAAGGAGGAAATAAATGCGGGTACCTAAACTTCATGTCTTCTTCCGCTTCCCATGTCATTTCCTCTCTATTATTATTTCTCCATAAACTTTTACTGAAGCCACATCTTTGGTTCTGAGGTTTAATACTTGCCTATCTAAAATGGCAATGGGCACTTCTTCATAAGACAATTGTTTAGTAAGTTGGACATCATCTACTGGCACAATTGTAGAAGGATCTCCAATGCACTTACGAAGTATTGATACATGAAAAACTGGATGGACTGACTCCTAATCCGCAAGTAGGTCTAATTCATAAGCCACTTGGCCTACCTTGCGTACAATCTCATAAGGTCCAATGTACCGGGGACTAAGCTTGCCCTTTTTACCAAATCTCATGACGCCCTTCATTGGCAACACCTTCAAGAATACCCAATCTTTTACTTGGAATTCTAAGTCTCTTCGATGATTATCTGTATAGGATTTTAGACGACTCTGAGCTATTAATAATCGATCCTGTATAAGTTTGACTTTCTCTATAGCTTGTTGGACCAAGTCTGGCCCTATCAATTTGGTCTCTCCTACTTCGAACCATCCAATTGGAGATCTACACTTTCGCCTATATAAAGCCTCATACGGGGCCATTTGGATGATAGAATGATAAATATTGTTATAAGCAAATTAAATAAGTGGTAAGTAATCATCCCAACTACCTCCAAAATCCAATACACATGCCCGTAGCATATCCTCAAGAGTCTGAATGGCACGTTCAGCTTGCCTATCCGTCTGTGGGTGAAATGTCGTGCTAAGGCTCACCTGAGTCCCCAAACCTTCTTGGAAAGATTTTCAAAAATTGGCTGTAAACTAAGTCCCTCTATCGGAGATAATAGAAACTGGAACACCGTGAAGTCGCACTATCTCTAACATAAAGCTTTTCATAATCTTCTGCTACATATGTAGTTCTGACTGGTAACAAATGAGCTGCGTGAGTCTATCCACAATCACCCACATAGAATCATAGTTACGTCGAGAACGGGGTAAGCCTGTAATGAAGTCCATGTTGATTAATTCCCATTTCCAAGGTGGAATTTTCATAGCTTGCAACAATCCACCCGGCTTTTGGTGCTCAATTTTCACTTGCTGACAGTTAGGACATTGAGCTACGAATTCCGCTATACTTTCTTCATCCCATTACACCAATATATAGATTTAAGATCATGATACATTTTCGTTGCTTCTGGGTGAACAGAATAACGAGACCAATAGGCTTCTTTTAAAATCTGTTGATGTAACCCTGCAATATCGGGGAAACACAACCTGCCTCGACATCGGAGAACTCCATCTCTAGAAATCTCAAATGATGACTTCTCCTTCTGAGACCTGCCTCGACATCGGAGAACTCCATCTCCGAAAATCTCAAATGATGACTTCTCCTTCTGAGGGAGTGTATTTCTGTAATGAATTAGCATGGGATCTTCGTATTGACTCTCTTTCACTTCCACTACTAGTAACGAGACCGCTGCATTTTGAATTATAGCTCCCATAGTACCTGATCCACTACTCGAACTCCTAGGCTAGCTAACTGCTGGAGCTCATGAGCTATCTCTTTTTTCTCTGGCTGAACATCACATAAAATTCCCATAGATCTACGGCTAAGAGCATCAGCCATCACATTTGCTTTCCCGGGCTGATACAAGATATCAACATCATAGTCTTTCAACAATTTCAACCATCGCCGCTGCCGTAAATTCAGTTCTTTCTGCTTGAAGATATACTGAAGGCATTTATGATATGTATAAACATCAACATGAACGCCATACAAATAATGTCTCTACATCTTCAATGCATGATTTACTGCAGCCAATTCCAGATCATGGGTCGGATAATTTTTCTCATGTTTCCGCAACTGTCTTGAAATATACGCAATCACCTTACCATGTTGCATCAACACACAGCCTAACCCAACGCCTGTAGCATCAAAATAGACAACATAACCTTCCGATCCCTGCGGAAGTATCGGGACCGGCGAGAAGTTAATCTATCCTTTAGCTCTTGGAAACTACGTTCACAAGCATCCGTCCATTGAAATTTGGCGATTTACGGGTCGCTTCGTGAGCGGTGCAGAAATAGAAGAAAAGCCCTCTACAAATCTCCTGTAAGAACCTGCTAAGCCTAGAAAACTACAAACCTCTGTAGGTGTTGTGGGTCTTGGCCAAGTCTTCACCGCCTCAATCTTTTGGGTATCTACCCGAATACCATCGGCTGAAATAATATGCCTCAAAAAGGTCACTGAGTTTAACCAAAATTCACACTTAGAAAATTTGGCAATAACTCACGAGTTTGAAGAACTCCAAGAACAGTACGCAAATGAACCACATGTTCTGCCTCGGACCTTGAATATACCAGGATATCGTCAATGAACACAATCACAAATAAATCTAAGAAGGTCATGAACACATTGTTCATCAAATCCATAAATACTGCCGGTGCATTAGCCCGAATGACATTACCCAGAACTCAAAATGGCCGTATCTGGTTCTGAAGGCTATCTTAGGAATATCTGTCTCCCTAACTCGCACTTGATGATACCCGGATCTCAAATCTATCTTTGAGAACCATTTGGCGCCTTGTAATTGGTCAAACAAATCATCAATCCTCGGAAGAGGATATTTATTCTTGATTGTCACCTTATTTAGCTGTCGATAGTCAATGCACATTCGCAAGGAGCCATGTTTCTTTCGGACGAACAATACGGGTGCTCCTCACGGGGATGAACTAGGCCTAATAAAGCCTTTCTAAAGCAAGTCCTTCAATTGTTCCTTCAACTCTTTCAACTCTGCGGGAGCCATTCTGTAAGGAGGGATAGATATGGGCTTTGTGTCCGGTAGCACATCAATAGCGAAATCAATCTCCCGTTCGGGAGGGAGACCTGGAAGCTCTTCCGGGAGTACATCTGGAAACTCATTTACCACGGGGACAGACTAAAGAGTTGGCGATTAAGCTTTTATATCTTGAACCCGAACAAGATGGTAAATACAACCTTTGGCGATCATTTTCCTTGCCTTGAGATAGGAAATAAACCTACCTTTTGGGGACGCCGTATTTTCTTTCCATTCTAAAACTGGTTCTCCCAAAAACTGGAAGCGAACCATTTTCGTTCTTCGATCAACATTGGCATAGCAAGAAGCCAACCAATCCATGCCCATGACAACATCAAAGTCCACCATTTTTAACTCATGTAAATCAACCATAGTACGATGGTCGCAAATCACAACCACACAATTTCTATACACTCGACTAGCTATTACCGATTCACCAACGGGTGTAAATAGCTCAAAAGGTTTGATCGACTCCGATTTGACCCCAAACCGAACCGCAATATATGGAGTAACATATGACAATGTGGAGCCCGGATCTATCAAAGCATACACATCATGAGAAAATACCGATAATATACCTGTCACAACATCAGGAGAAGACTCAAGAACTTAGAGCCCAGCCAAAGCATAAATACGGTGCTGAGAACCACTAGAACTAGGAGCTCTCCCTCTACCTCTATCATGGCTGACCAGCGCCTGTGATGCCCCATAGGGCATATCGATGATGAAGACCCAGCTGCCGATCCTGAAGGCTGGACTCTACCCCTACTACCAATCGAGGGGCAATCACGCATGATATGGCCTAGCCGATCGCATGTATAGTAAACCTTTGAACCTAGCCGAAACTGGCCCTAATGTAACTTCCCACACTGGGAACATTGTGGCACGGGTGGCCTAGCCTGACCCGAATCACCCCTGAACTAAGAACCCGAAGCCCTGCAACTCTGACTCGGCCCAGAATAAGTAGATCTATCAAATCTCTGGCCTGTAAACTGTGGAGGCGCACTAGTCATAAAATGGCCTGAATTCCTAGAAAACTGTTGTCTTTGCCCGCCTTTAAACTCACTCATCGGACCCGAAGATCTAGCCCTCTTGCTATACCCTCTGTTATGCTCACGCTCACTTCTTTGCTGTTATTGGCTTTCCTCTAAATTCTGGGCATGGGCTTGAATGCGTGAGATATCCATGTTGTCCTGAAAGGACGCAGTCGGCCCCTTTGATTTTGGCTTTGATCACCCGGATTTTTCTTTCCAAATCTTGAATCTTTCTATTAACCGATCCTTCATTTTCAATTTTGATAGCAGTGTGCTCTAGGGTATTCATGGCAACCTTTTAGAAATGTCACTAAGGTTAGTTGAATCAATTGGGATTTTGAGTTATTTTGGGTGTTTTCTTTGTTTTGCTTCGAGATAGTGATCGGTACGTGAGATCAATCAATCATTCAAGCAAAACATATGAAACACAAAAGCACATAGCAATATATCGACAAGCATAAATATACTACTCGCGTTCCTAAGTTTTTCTAATTGTTTGAAACATAAATGTGCCATTTGTACCAAACCATTGCCCCATAATCATAAATTTCAATTATAATATTCTCCCTGAAGGGGTACAACAGATAAATAAAGACAAGAAATATAAATCAGCAGAAGTGTCCTCCAGTAGCTGATGATGAAGCCCTATTGACCTCGCCCTCTTGGCCTTTCGGAGGGTGGTCTGGATATGGAGGTGAGTCGATGTTAATATGGCATCCATTAGAAACCCTTTCTCTGTGAAGCTCATCAGGGCTATGTCATCCAAAGTCTTCTTCATCCGATCATCGAGCTTTATCAAACAGTCATGGGTGAACTCTAACTCATGGTTCGAGCTTTCTATGGTAGCATGATCGTGTTCTATCTTTTCCAAATACTTGGCATCCTTATCATCGGCCCTTCTTTGGATCAATAGGTCTCTAATCTCAGCTTTAGAGGCCTTGTCTTACATACAATTGTAGAGGAAAGGCTTAGGAGCAATAGTACCTTGCAAGTCGGCACTCAACCAATCTCTATATTCCTCCTCACAACCCGGATGGAACCTATCGGGAGCTAAAGTGTCTGGACCCCAAGATATGCAACCATTCCATTCTCGAACACAATCCCCAAGCTGCTGAATCTTTTCACCATCATATTCAATGATAAACTCCCCCACATTTCCAACTTAGAATATGACTTAGATCTTACCAAATTGCCGTAATACCCTAGAAGGTGCATAAGGGAGAATCCCTCGAATTCCCATTAGTGGCAAGAGCAGGCATTTCCTTCCCTTGACTATAACAGTGTCAGTTATGAAGTCATTGAATATCCACTGTATGTTATCCTCTCTAAGCCTAGAAAAGATGAAAGCCCAATGTTGTTTGGTCTAATTCCCGAAGTTGGGGCAATAGGTATGAAGGTCATCCTTTTCTGCTAGCCTACTCAAATATTGTGTACCCCCGACTTTGTTCATGCACTTATCGATCCACCATTATAGGAGTAGGTTGCATTCTTAGAAGTACCTAAAGTGGTTTCTGTCACGACCCAACCCCGTAGGCCGCGACTCGTGCCCGAATTGGGCACTCGTACATACCTAGTATCCCAAATCAGAAATAGCGTACGAATAACTTATACCGTGTACAAATAACATATATTTACAGAAAAGTGGAACGTCGCCCCGAAGCTGTCACAAATATACAAAATACATATCGTTGTCATAACTTCCAGAAAATAGTATCACATATAAGCCGATAAAGCTGTCATAGCATAGGGGGACGTCCAAATCACAAATCGACCTGGACACGCCCGAATAGTGAGTACCCATAACCCACACATATATGTCTACAGACCTCGAAGAGTCATAACAAAATCATATGACGGAATAGGGCCCCGCCGTACCCGTGAATAAACATATGCATACATACAATAACAGAAGCTGGATCGAATTATAGGCTCCAGAAAAAGGGAGCGCTCCAAGTCAGCTGAACAGGAATCCTAAGCTGGTGGATCATCCAAGTATCTGTACCTGCGCGGCATGAAACGCAGCCCCCGAAGAAAGGGGGTCGATGCGGAATAGTGCGAGTATGCAAAGCATGAAATATAGTAAACAAGATCATAGTCAAAACCAGAAGTACGAAAAGTAAATGCAATATTCAAAACATCAAAATGCTTACTCATAAAAATACAAATCATGCATAGGGCTCTTAGAACGGTGGTCGCCCGCTTTGTCGTTGGCGCCACGCCACATCATACTCCAGAAGATTTCATATCTCCGAAGCCCGACATATCATATCACATCATAACGCCGTAACACCCCACAATGCCAAATATACACGGTACCCGGCCAAAGGGGACTCGGCGTACCGGACACATCATACTCCGGAATATATCATAGTGCGCACGAACATAACCGGCCCGGGACTCGGTGAAGGATATAGCAACCATATGCACGAGCAGAGTCGTGGGAGACTATATGCAGTTTAAAACATTTTTCAAAACTCATAAAACATTCAAAGTGAAGTACCATTTAAAACCAAGGCGATAGTCAAATCAGGTTTCCCCCGAATGACGTTCGAAAGCATATCAAATAGAACTGTAGGACTCATGAATACGTGTTAAATTATATGAAGTAACTTTGGAACTTAGGGGCACAATCGTCATTATAAACTCGTTAGAGAAATAAGTAATCGCCGCTCGAGGGTTAAGGCGATCGATACACTAAATCCTTTCAAAAGTCGTTAGTACCACACAAGGGAGAGTCTCGGGGCCCACGGACGAGTATCGAACCAATCCGGGTCCATTTATGAAAGTTGGAGACCTTATCCATTATAGAATCTCCCGCGAACGTTTCGAAGCGATCCGAGCTCGTCTATGAAAGTTACGATTGTTCGTAGTTACGAAACCTTTTTGGAATGAAAATCTTTATAAAATCTTTGAAACCAAATCATGTAAAAACATAAGGATCATAGTTCGACTGCATTAGGAGAGCTAACATTAAGAGATGAATAGAAATCGCACACAAGCTCGGACCTTAGGAATGGAGTCACCCCGAGACTCGTATCACAATCTACTTACGAATAAGACATGCCACAAGAAAGAAAGAGTAAGCTTCACATACCTCGTCCGCTTCCTAGATTAATCCAAACTTACGTCTTGGCTTCTCCAAGATCTACAATAACATCATTAGACGCCCAACATTAGTCGTAAGCTCTTAGAAATTCAATTCTAAACTAGCACTCCATTTACAAAAATTCGGGCAGCATCTCCCCTGTAAATTCAACATCCCCGAGATTTCAACTCGGCTAAATCTTCAACAACAATACCAACAACCATTCTAACAACATCAATAATTAATTCAAAAGGCATTCTACCATCAATAACTCTTTTCTACATATTTCGACGACATTCCATTTTTATTCAACTCAAGCACTTATATAATCAAGCCAACATCAATGCTTACATACATTCAAGCGCTAATCCGAAACCATTCAAACAAAATTCAAAAACATTTCAACGAAACCACAATGTATCCAAACGGCCCAACCATTGTACTACATAACCCGAAGTCTTCCAAATTCAATCAAAACTACGACAACACATTCCTTTCTTCCAAATTCATAAACTACATCAACATTCCACACATTACAACATTAACCACAATAATACAAAAACTATATTAAAATTATATTATCTTCTCCAACAACCTATAAATGATTCCAACTTCCATTCAAATCATTAAACCATCATTTTCATTATGGAATCCATGCAACAACAACCAAAACAAGCTAAATGAAATTAATTCTTCATTCCCACACACAAGACACATACTCGGCCACAACCTAGCCTACACGGCTCACCACCAACATCCAATATTTCATGATTTTCATCCATTTCTACATACTACAACACACATAAACCATCCATAACATATAAAAAGAGGATTAAAACTCACCTTTTTCTCTTAGTTCTTCAACATGACTAGAGTTGGTGCTTGCATGAACCAAGGATTTACTTGCTCTAATAATTACTCCATGTTGTTAAGCACCTTCCAAAGAGTAGAAAACCTAGAAAGAATTATTTTTTTGATCAAGCTTCCATGGCCATGGGTTCGGCCACCCATGGCCGAATAGGCTTTTTTTTTTTCTTCTTGGTTCTTCATTTCTCTAGAATTGGAAAAGATGACAAATATATTGACTAGTCATCCCTCTTATATTTATATAAAAACCCCCAACAAATATAAAGTGCACACATCCTCATGAATTTAACTAATCAAATTTGGCCAAATTTTGTGGGAGGGCCCACAAGTCATGTGCATAGCCACATACCCTTTTTTATTTCATGAACATTGAATTTTCAACTCTTCACTTTTGGCCCCAAATTTCATGAAATATTAGTTTCCATAATTTCACTTTTAACCCCAAATTTTCCTTAATATTCCATTCCAACAAAATAACAAGCAACTTATGCCTTAAAATAAAATCGAGGGTCAAAAATCTCAACCTCGCATCCCGGACTAGTCTTGTCCTTAACTTTTCACGGTTAGCTCGGAATATCCTAATGTACAAAAATGCGGGATATAACATCCTCCCCCCCCCCCCCTTTAGAACATTCGTCCTCGAATGTTAAACTAACCGTATAGGGTCTTATAGGCATTTTGGGGGAGTCCTTTTTTTTCACATTTTTTTTTCATTACCCACTCAACATGACCCGTTAAAGAGTTACGACTGAAGATATAGGAAGTACATAGGGATACTCATTTTTATCATGTTCCCTATTATTGTTCGTCACCATATCTTAACGGAAACCACATCCTTAATACATAACATTCTCGCTTGCCGATCCAGTATAATCATGGGTTGTTTCCCGTAAAATGATTTTTCTATCGCTTGGATATCATCTATAGGAGATACTCTGGAGGGTCGCCTATACTTTTACGAAACATTGGTATGTGGGGGACTGGACGCGCGCCTTCAATTCAGGTGGTAGGTCTAACGTATAGGCAGTCTTGCCTGCTTTACGGTCGATCTGATAAGATCTAACATATCTTGAACCGAGCTTCCCCTTTCTGCCGAATCTCATAGCACCCTTCAAGGGTGACACTCCTAAGGATACCCAATCGTCGACCTAAAACTCTAGGTGTCGACGTCGAGTATCCGCATATGACTTCTGTTGCCTCCAAGCTGCTAATAACCGCTCCCGAATGAGTCCCACTTTGTCGACTACTTACCGGATCGTATCTGGCCCAATTAACTTAGTTTCGCCCACATCAAATCAGCTAATCGGTGACCTGCACTACCTGCCACACGAAACCTTATACGGCCATCTGGATGTTAGAATGGTAGTTATCGTTACATGCAAACTCACAAATGGTTAATGATTATATTGGCTGCCTCTAAAATCAATAACGCAGGCCGCAGCATGTTCCTTAGCGTCTGAATAGTAAAGTGAGCGTCCGTATCCGGTCTCCCCGAGAGTGGCATGCGTATCGAGATTTTTGACCTCATCCTTTCTAGAGTGGCCTCGGATAGTTAGCGTAATTGAGCTCTTCTGCCTGAGATCATATATGTGAGGGCTTGGTGAAGTCTTCCTATATAATTTTTGCGTATCCTTAATCGGATAATGATCTTGAATATGCTCTTGTACTGACTCCTTGCGGTCCAATGGCCAGCGTCACTCGTTCTTAAATTCTTGTCATCACTTACTTTTACATTCCGAGTGCATATCCAATATAATTTTATCGCTAGTAAGTATAATGGTTAGGTATACCCGAAATAGTCATGCATCCCTCGCTGTACTGCTATACTTATGGCAACTCGTAATTCGAGTTTAATTGAATCTTCGGACTCTTGCCACAATTTTTCTTTAACCTTCTACCCCTCAAATTTTGCAATACAACCCAAAAGCATAGGGCTACGGAAATTCTTACTCCTTTACGATTCTCTCATAACACGGGTTCACGTGTCTTCGATTTCCTTGTGTTGGCGATCATTTCGAATTCTAGCTCCAGGCTAATAAATTTTCCCTTCAGGGCCGTGAGGACGCCATAATCTCTTCCAAGTTCACTATGTTCTCCCCCCCTTTATTAAGGGGTCCTAATACACCAATAGTTTTTTTTTTTTTGATATCCGTCACCCTCGGTACTTATTCTTCGCAAGTTAGAAATCTTTTAGCACCATTGCACGGCCTCGTCTTTCTTTCCTTTGCTTCTCATTTTTCGTTGTGGTCATTATTCTTTCGCTCCTCTTACCGAAGTCTATCCTACGATTCTACACAATCCATTTTAGTTCCATACCGCCACACTCCATCTTTCTTCCCCCCCCCCCCCCTACTTTCACATTCTTATCCAATTCGCGTCGTGCTTTACTCTTTCGCCTTTTTTCCGACATTTTAGTCACCTTACCTACCGTCTACTTATTTTCTTTCTTTCCCAAATATCGTTATCTTGGAACTTCCCAAGCTCAATCTGTAGCGAAAACAGCATCGGCTTGCCTTATAACGTTATGCCATTTTTCGTTTTCTTTCACTTGAACTTCCTTACTCTGTCTGATTAACGCCTTCCAATATGTCTCAACATCGATTCGGGATTCAACATAGCCATATAAGGGATATCATGTACATACGTATACATAGTCATTACCATCTTATTCACAAAATATTTCCAACACCATTCAGTTTACCCTGTTTCTAAAGCTATAATGCACCTTCCCCCGTTTTCCCTGATTCAGTCTGTCTCGTTCTACACGACCTCTTAAGGTTTCTACCCGCTCTGCAGACTCTAATTGTTCCTTAGATTAACCTAGCTTCCCGTTTGCTTCTTACAACTGAATTTGTAAGACTTTCAGAAAACTTCCCAGGGGGGTCACCCATCCTCAAATTGCTCCCACTCCAGCACGCTTAACTTTGAGACTCTGATGAAATTCGATGCTCTAACGTTAGTACGATCGCGTCGACCTCGCCACATGACCTTCAAGACATGTCGGAGTAAATTGGAGGTTTGACAGATTTCAGAACGGTCTCATAACACATCTGCCGCCGAATTAGGAAGGGTCTCGTACTTCAATCAATAATCATTGAATCCTCGTAATCATTCCAAATTTTCCATTAGACGGCACTTATATTCCATCGGTAAGCGTCCCCAGTTCTCTTGGAAATAGTGTCTTTATCTCCACCGATACCATTTACTTTTTTTTTGTTCTCTATTCGTACTCGCTCAATTACGTTTATCTTGGGTAATCTTTTAGTATCCCTTTTCTGTATTCCTCCAGTCCATGTCTGCCCTTTTCTGTAACAAAGTCAAAATTTACCGATTTCATGCTTGTATTTAAGGATTAACTGAGTTTGGAAAATCATTTGTGGCGATTATCTAGCAGCTATGCATATTTCCTAAGTTCTACCATACATGGGTTGCAATATGTACGAGTGTATATTTTACAAATATGTACAAGCATACAAAATATACGTGAAATAAAAGAAAGATTAGGCTGGTGGATCTACCTAAGCCCACCAGTTAACAATTTTCACCCATGGTTGGGCTTTCAAATGTCTCCATTTCAAGCGGACTCGATCAAAAGAAAGGATTGGGCCTCAGGCCCAACAGGTTCTAATTGGGAAAATTTTGGCTTGAGTGGCCTCAGTATTTTTCACATGCAACACAAAGGGGAAAAGAGACAATAATGGTTAGAAGGTATCTAGAACTTAACTACATATTTAACAAGCATAAGTATACACATTTACTAATTATACGAACAAACATGCATATTAATATACTCAAGTAGTTAATACGTGCAGAAGAAAAAGCCCAGCCCCAGTTGTGATACAGAGAAAAAGATTTGGATAAACAGGCCCAATTACAAAAAGAAAGCAAGAAAAGCAGCCAAAACATAGACATAACTCAAACATATGAAAGTAAAGCCCAACAACAAACAGTCAGGGAAAACATAGCCCAAATCAGAACTATCACTTCGCACAAATTGCAATTCTGAATGCAATGAGTATATACTACATCTATACCAAATATACACGTTCATATATACCACAGGTATGCAGAGACTGTATATACTTTGCGTATTTGAGTATATCACTTATATACCACAACTTAAACCAATAAAAATCATCATTCAAACTCAGAGGAAGGCAAGTCTTATTCTACTTTGTGTTCTAAAACCTTATTTAAAGGGTACAAAGACAGATTCCAAAAATAGAAGAAAGAAGAAGGTGTAATATGACATGCTTAGTACACATAATTTAGAGACAAACAAGTGCATGAGTTTTCACATGAAGGAACAATAATCAAACAAAGATATTAGGATTTCTGGGTTCAGGCTTAAACTCCCAAAAGAGATAACGCATTGCAAGTTTCACATGATGCAATTAAGACAACATACCAGCATTTAGAGAAAAGAAAAACATGCTCAGATGTAGAGAAAAAATAATATCACACAATCAAACACTTGGCCTTAGGTAGTCAACACAGAACCTCAAAACATATGTACCAGTCTTAGAATGTCACTTCAGACCCTCATTCATCCAACATTTCTCATCACAAATTGACAGGGAGACATGTATTGAACATATTAGTTAGAAATATGTAGTGTTTTGACATTATACATCAAAGAAATCATGCATTTGATTTAAAAGGAAAGACAATGTGCAGCATTCAAGATATTCAAGCAATAACACAATCCATGTCAATCCATACAACTCAGATATCAGTAAAAACCAAAATACACTTTCAGGTGACCTATTCATGAAACAAAGGATAGAACTTCACCCACTCAAGGTTAATAAATAACGAAATCTCTTACATGTGTGTTGCAGGTATGTATTTATCCTATATTAGACTGACACAATCATTGAATGAGCCTTAGCTTAAACTGGTTACAACATGATAGACTTCCAAATCTTTTTTAAATAAAGAAGGTATCTACTTAAGGTTACTACATTCTTTTATTTTAGGTGATTAAAACTAAGTTCATGTGCTTATTTAACCTCATTCAGACTCATCAACAACCACTTAACCCTCACTTTATTTTGTAGGGGCCCAAATGAACCAGGGGACTCATATTAATACCAAATCGACCATTTATTGCTTAAAAATAGCATGGGGGACATTATTATCACTATTTAGGCTACGGTGGATAATATGTGTCAACTAGAAGTTACCAATCATGCCATTTAATCAACTTAAGCCATAAATAGGTGTAAACTTATTCTAAGGTGAGTTCAGACAATGCAAACATGGGCCAGCATCAAGATTGAAGCTAAATGAAACATAGGAATAGGCTTATTACACTTAATCAGATAGTATAAAACTCCCACTAAAGTTGCAGATTACATAAGGCCTCATTTGACACTCTAAGACACCAGAAATAGCAGACCAAACAATCAGAACAGGTGATGCAATGACCTTTTTTAACATAACAAAACAGGACGTTCAATTGAGCTAATAAAAATGTTATTCATAGCATGACCTACTCAACAAATGAGACACATGTTTTATCAATCTAAGTTACCTTTTGCACCCTGACTCAGACCAACAAAATGGACCTTAAACTACATTAATCCACGATTGATTGACTAAAGTAACTAGTGAACACCTACTAACATGCTGGGCTATTAATAATCAGAATTTCAGTTAACAACAGCAATCCAATACACACTAATCGTACTTAATTCATTATTAAAGTAACTAGAAATAACAACTAATGCACACAAAGAATGCTTAAGCTACTATTAACAAGAGATTAACTAACAATGGCAGCTGAATACTTGTTAATTACAGTTAAGCTATTACTAATAGATAATTACAGGCATTCACCTTAACTAAAGCAACACATAAATAGGCATACTAATTTATACTTAGCTACTAAAATAGTAATTGCTAAAATAGTAATTAAACACACCCTAAACATGCTTGCACTACTACTGCTAATATTAACTAGAAATTAAACTAAAACAGCAAACAGAACATACAACAAATCAGATACCACAACTAATGCATATCAAAACTTAACTACATACTTAAAGCTAAATAGAAACTAAAGGAAACTAATTAAAGGAGGAAGTATCACCTTTCTCAGGTGCAGCCTAAGAATGGATGATTTCCTTACTTCTCCACCCTCAGCCACACACAAGAAAGAACGATTAAAACTTTAAAACTAACTAAATCGAATAAGTAAAGGTCTCAAATAATAGAAACCCTAGGTAATTCGATTTTATGATTATATTCTGATATTCGGTATTCTCCAGGTTTGTCAAACAATGTGAATTGGGGGCTCTATATTGATTATATTCTGATATTTTGTATGCTCAAGGTTTGTCAAACAATGTGAATTAGGGGTTCTATCCCAAAAACTCAAAAACACTAACTCATTTTCAATGTGAGAGTTTTTCAATTTGACAATTGCATTTCTCAATACCACATCCAATGGCTGAGAATCGAGTATTCAAACATATCAGAGGTCAGATTTGACCCAAAAATGATCGATCCACTTGGTTCAACTTGAACCAATAGAAATTGTGGATTTAAAATTACAACACAACAAAAACAATCAAGGTTCTCAGTCCATCACTGTTTGAAAATGCAAAAAAAGCAAGAAAAAAGGGGAGGTAATACCTTGTTTGGGTTGCGTCTTGGTGTTTTTGATTGAGAAATGGCAGATCAATAAATGCTCTTGCCATTCTCAACCACACAACAACCACAACGCTAACATGGGCCCTTCAAAATTTCCACTTCCGACAATGTGTCACGTCAAGAGAGAGGGAGATGGGACGGCTAGGATTTCTTTATGGAACCCTGAGCTTTTTACAAATGAGAGCCTCAGGGCCTGTTTGTGTGTTGTTGTTTGTGTATAAATGATGGATTGGGCCAGGTCAGTCCATTAATGGACTGGACCTGGTCAACAATAAGAAGGGGGAGGGGATTTAACTTATGTATGCACGATATACACATGTATACGGGTATATGCATGTATACATGTGTATACATAGGGAAAAAAACACAAATTTTTAATAAAATAGCCACAATTATAAATGTCTATCAACTAGTCACTTTAAGTTATGGCCAAAACTCACAAATTACGGTTAATTAAATTAAAGGCATGATTAATTTATAAAAATATTTTAAATTGCAACTATTACCTAAATTGAACTTAAACCATGGAATTGGTTGTTTGTAGTTATGGCCACATTTAAACACATAGTAATTTATAAATATAACCACAATTAAGCACTTAATTAATTATGATTAAATCTAGAAAATTGCACAAATACAAATTAATTATGCAGAATTAAGATTTGAGGGGTAAAATGGCTAAATTATTTAATTAATCAGATTTCTTAAATTAAATGAAGTAAAATACTTGCTAATTAAGCCTTCAATAATTTTATCAATTAATTAAATAATTGTTTTAAATTATCTTCCGATTAAACTTGGAAAATGATTCATATTATTTATAAAGAATATAAATTTACAATATATATTTGAAGTTACTTTGCCAAATGAAATGGCAAAATATTATCAAAATAATTTTGCAAAATCATTTTGACTTATAATAAATGCACATTCACTCTGTTTGATATCCAAAGACTCTGGGTAATTAAAATAAATTATGGGAGGCCAAAAATTAGGTGCCAACATTTCCTTCAAGAGAATTCTCTAATGTCGCTTCAACTTCTCTTTCTTCAATTTTTAAGAATCTAAGGTTTGAAGGATGAAATACTATTAATCAATGGCTAATTTGATGTAGTAATCATAGGGATTGAGCAAGCTCTTACCTTAGGGTTTAGGGGAAGTTTTAGGGGTGTTTTCTCTCCAAAAAGTAGGCTTCGAACGAAGCAGGAAAGAATTTTTGAACATGGGCGCTTTGAAAACACGAAATTTGCGAACTATGTAGTTGCGCCGCAATAGGCCGAAGAAACTTAGAACACAGCTTCCTTGTACCACCCTTGCGTTGCAAAGGTGGTACGCCAGGCCATAAAAACATTAGGCCACTAATTCTCTTGCGTCACCCTTGCAGCATAAGCCTACTGTCAGTGTTCAAGAAATGAGCATAGCTAGTAGCACAGAGGTCCTATTGACCTGGTCCTTATATAGTTGGAAGAGTATTTTAATGGGATACAACTTTTATCTTTTAAATTATTTCAAATTCTCGGCGGATCTACATGCTTACACATTAGAAGTCAGGTTTATCGTAAACTTAGTCAATACTATCAAATCTTACGCACTTCACTATTCGTCTTGGTCTTAAAACAACTATTTCCACCCAAAGTCACTCCGATAGGACTTCATATGGCTAAAATGTCACCTTATCACTCTCTTAACGTATTCACACTTAACCCAAATTTACATAATGTTAAAAAGTAAAACCAAATTTCTGTTTCTATTATTGTTCTTCCAAACTCAAATACTTTTTCAATTCTGCTTGAGCTTTTTGGAGTAAAATTCTGCTGATAATACTTAGGTCCTCCTCAAACAGTTGCTCTTTCACTTTTACTACTTCTTTATAAATACTTGCTTGAAAATATCCTCGTAGGTCTCTCTGCTCTATATAGACAAGGCCCTCTTATGATTCTTCAATTTCATCTTAAAAGCCAAATATGGAGACCCTACAAATTCAATTTTCCCTTCTCTGATTGATGTCGAGTCCAGAAGTTAGAAACCTAAAAGGATTCTTGAAATTGAAAGCTTTTCACTACATGATAGTAACAGGGGGTCATAAATGTTTTGTAAGATGATCAACGTCTATTTATGGGTACATTTCTTGATAAGAAGTTTTAACCACAATTCTATGCAGTCTTTTAAAAAATAATCCTCTACTATTCTTTCATTCTACCAAGTGTATAGACTCCCTTTGAAACTCATACAGTTTAGTACAAAATGCAAAATCCTGACATTCAGCCATTAACTGGTAGGCCTTGTAGCTTTTCCTCCTTTGATAAAGAACATTGAAATCTCCTCCATCTATCCTTGACAACTCCATAGAACTTGTATTGTCCCATCACTCGTGTCTTTCACCTTTATCACATTTGGCATAGACAAAAGTTGTTATGATTCTTTTCCTATGACTTGGTGATGAAGCTTCAATGTGATTTACTGTTCTGGGCCCATTAATATTTCCCACTGAGTTGTAGCATCAATAAATATCCATATTTTTCAATTTTTGTTAGCAATAGCTGCCTCCATCCCTAGTCTTCTTTCATACTTCTACAGTTGTCGACAATTTTGAAGAGGTCTATTAGAGCTACTATATAGTATTTGTGTTGTCGTTGTAGATTGATGAGTCTCTGAAAGGCCTGTTGGGTGTTAACAGACCTAACGTTCTAGATTAAGGCCCTAATCATTATTTAACTTTAGCAAATATTGTCCTCTTTGGTAAAAACCCTCTTGATTTGTGTTATCTCTTTATTCTTGGGCTTCTTTCCACTTTTAGCTAGAGATTTAGGTGATAAATCAACATCTCTGATTGCCTTGGGTATACTGTTTGATCAGATTTCCACCCCTACTCTTCTTCCTGTTGCTGCACTTCCCTTATTGCCTTTTGTATCTCTATTTCAGTTACTTTATAAGCAACTATATGCTGTAGAATTGCATTTGGATTCATAACTTTTGCCTTTATTGCTAGCTGATTGTGATTTGTTTCTTTGATTACAGGATTATGTTTCTCTTCCTCAGATGCTTCAACCATCACTTTAGATAAAGAGAGGGATATGGATACCTCAGCCACTTGTTTGTTTAGATCTACCATTATATGCTCCTATAGATAAGTATTTGGGTTTGAACTTGACATCATTTTGTTTGATGTTACTCTGTATTTTATTGTTTCTTGCATTTACTCCCCAGAATTTTTTTGTATTTTAGAATCTCCAACATCACCATCTGTTCCTTGTGTATCTATGAGTGCCTTAATTGAAGCAGTTTGTACTTTTTTCCAGTCATCTCTTCAGTAGAAGTAGTTTGTCCTTCTTTTCCTGTCATCTCTTCAGAAGGTTTCCTTCCAAGATCAGGAGGTCTTCCTTCAAGAATGGTATTCTCCATATATATAGATGCTCTTGTGAGTGTTCCTTATGCCTTATGATTTATGCTTTTGTTGTAGATCTCTTCTTATGTACTGATTCATTGGAGAAGGAAGCACATGAAGAAACCTCCTAATTCTCTCCATTCTCACTCTCATATTGACTGCTCTCCATATCTGTCACCTTATCTACTTTTGAAGCCTTTATTTATGCTTGTTCTTTTGAGATTGAGTTTACTTCTTGAGAATATATAGCCTATGCATTCCCCGCTAATTTAGTTCCTTCTACCTCTTCTACTGTATCTCCTAATTTTGGTTGCTTCTCTGCCTCTTCTAAAGTTGTCTCCATTTTTGGTCTCTTATCTTCTCACTAATTGGTTACCCCTCCCCTTGCTGATTTAGAACTTTGCCAAAAGTTGCTTCAACCCAATGACTTTGCACTTTTATTCTCCTGATCAATTCCTTTCTGACCTTGTTCTTCTTCCCCCTCCTTGTTGAGTTCAGGTGTTGATAACTCAGCATTGTTCACCACCAAAAATTGGTGTTTTCAGCATTCTCTTACCGTATTTTTCTATTTTCCTTCAATTGTTAAGGCATCAAACTTATTTTGAATTTGAGTTTGAGAGCTTGTGTCTAGCTTCTGTCTGAGTTTGAGTCAACTACTCCTGATTCCATCCCTTTACTCCTTTCCTCTGCATTTGTTCTATTATCCTTTTTGGTGTTCCAGTTTTATAGATTTCCAACTACCTTCCCCTTGACATGATAATTATTCCTATTTCTTTGATAATGATTCTCCCTTTTAGGTGCTACTTTAGGTACTGCCACTTCTACCTTGTCATTTCTCTCTATTGGGGTGTTTTCTTTGTTAGCAATCTCCTTTCTCTTTGTGTTTTCTTCCTTTGCGGGCCTTAATTCAAGGTTTAGAATTCTGCACTCCATCTCATCATGCCCTTATAACTTGCATTCAAAATAATATTTAGGTAGATAGTCATACCTAATATTAATTATTTTGGTCCTCTCCACCTCAGATTCTTCATTTATAATATCCATGCGCACAACTTTAGGCATATCATAGTTTAAATTCACCAACCTTCACCCTAGCACAACCATGACGTGTCTTATTGATTATAGCAAGATCCAAGTGTAGAGGCTTGCCTACTACCGAGGCAAGAGAGAAAAGTGATTCCTTTATAAAATATGTGGGCAAACGATTAGGAAATGAAATTCAAGCCATAACTTTCGTCGTATCTTCAACCATTTTGAATTTAAAATCATATATTAAAGGTCTCATTTGGCAGTAATAAATATCCTTCGAATTTATATTATACGATCCTTTAGATGTAGGATTCAAAAAATCTTCCATTAAAGAGGGCAGTATTAAAACATGTTGGTTTCGAAAGACACCAATTTGACACTCTCTCTTAATACCACATTGTGATGGAATTATCCTCCTTAGTTCCTCAATTTCCGGCCAATCATAGGAGAATTTAACTATAATAGCTAGGAATGACATGGTACTGTATGGTATGGTATTTAAAACTTCAGTTCGGTAATTTCTATTTTTAAAACTATTATACCATACCATACCAAATTAATTCGGTATGGTTCAGTATTTTGCAGTACGGTAAATCAATAACCATAGTTTCTTCGACTTTCCCTTAAATATACTCATATAATATAGAATTATTACTTCAACTATTTAAGAAATGTCTCATATATATCATACTAACATTTACACATTTAAAAATATTCAAAAGAAAGTACACACAATTCCCTTCGTTAATCAACACAAAAAAGTCATTTTTATCAAGAGACTTCGGTACATGAAATAGGCATTTCAATTAATTATATCATACTAACACCTTACACATGTAAAAATATTCAAAAGAGAGTACAAACAATTCCAAAGTCTAAACAATTAATTTTCTACTAATATTAGTTTATATATTTGTTAGTATTATAATAACATATATGAATTGTATATGTGATTATGTACTTAAACTATTTTCTTATGAATACCATACCGTACCAAATACCAATTTTTTTAAAAATGCACACCAAATATCATAATACTAAAACCACGATATCAAAATTTCGATTTTGGTATGTGATGCAGGCTATGCGGCCACCAAATAATGTATGAGGGACCTAGTTGTGTACCAGTTTCTTTATGCAATGCAGTATGTAAAGGATACAGGATGTTACCATGAAAAAATCCTTGCTCAAGGGACTAAAAACCATGACCTACCCTAGTAGGATTTCAACTCCACTACACGAGCAACTTCAGGTTACATCTCTATCATAAGTTAGGAATTAACTCTCATAATCTCTCACCCTTAAAATAACGCTTATGCAACCTAGGAACTAATTCTCATAGTCCCTCCACCCTTACAATACACTGATTGTAAGCACCTCTACTTAACTACCTCCAACCAAGGAAACTAATACACCTAGACTCACTCTAGCCTAGTGTACCATTCAAGAGCTTATGGAAGCAACCTTGAGAATTTAGAATACCTCCAAACAGCTTCTAAACAAGAAGAGTAGGTTTACAGCTTAAGTACATACGAACAAAGACTTACAACAACCTAAAGAACGTAGACAATATTTAGTGTCCGGATCAGGCTCTTCAGCCTGTAGTTGGCTTTGTTCTTAAGAGATCTTGAGAAACTTGCATCAACATATTTTGCACAATTTGGATTAGGTTTTTCAAGTCTGCTCAATATGCTGCCATCATGTTTTATATATAGTAGGAGCATGTGGGATAAATAGAGACCACTCATTCATTTTGACCTAAAGCATGGGCCAACTAATAGTTGTACTTGTGTGCAGCAAGTGGCTCGGCTTTACAGCTGTTCTCTACTGACGGTGCAAGGTGCACATAGAGCAGATTATAAAAACCAGGTCTCTATCTGATTCTAAAATAGTTCGACAATCATCAAAACACAAATGCACTTGGAACTATCAATTTCCCCCTTTTTGATGATGCCAAACTCATGGACTGATGTTCCCCCTGAGAACCAGCTTCCCACTTATTTCCCCTGCGAAGCAGACCATCATTATCAAGGCACCTGCAACATGTTAGCAACATAATACCAATTTCAACTCGAAGACAAAAATTGCCACAATATGACACATATCAATCTTCCAGTTCTTCCCTCTTGCTCAGCACATCTTCCCACAGTTGTGAATTTTCATCACAACTATTCGACATGTCTTCTCCCTTAATCACTGCATGGTCAGTTCAGTTCAGTTTTACCTCACATTTATATCTTCCCCCTTTTGGTATCATCAAAAATATTAAAGCACAACCAATAAGAAGTTTAGATATATTAAATCAGAGCATAATAAAGGATGTCAGTATAGACAAAGCACTGAGTACGTAAGGTATAAGAGTAACAAGAGTAGGGGCACAAGGAACCTATAACCTAAATGAATGTTGTCATGACCCAAATCGGTGAGCCGCGACGAGCACCTGACCACTACTGATCAAGCACCCCTAAACTAACTCCCACTCTGCACTAAACAACTTGGTGGCCCACTTTGACTGATATTCCACTGGCACCGTTCGGGGTAGCATTTATACGATAGATCTTATCAAAGAATTCCATGAAACATGCATATGGATATGTATATGTAAGCATACTAGCAGAGGATGACAACGTAGACTAACTTGATCATCGTATATACTGTTCACAAAATTAAGGGACAACTGAAAGCACATGACGACCCTCACTGCATATACACTGTCTACAGACCTCTATGGAATATAGACTACAAAAAGGATAGGACAAGGCCCTGCCATCCCCATATATGTACATATCAAAATAGTATGGGGCTGTAGCTCCGGTCCAAATGCAGCTTGCTGGCTGGAACTGAAAAGATGTCCTACGGGTCTGGCTCACTCGGCTGGCTATCTGAACCTGCAGTATGAACGCAACATCCACAAGAAAGGATGTCAGTACGAATAGAGTACTGAGTATGTAAGGCATATATGATAGCATAATAAGGCAATATAGAAGGCATAAGAAGAAAGTATGACTGTAACATCTTGCCTCTTAAGGTGGAATCATGCATGCTCACCTTTACCTTTTAAACCTATCACATATATATACATAAACTGTCTGAATCAAATAATATCATTAGCCAGCGTCCGGGGTAATTATCTCACGCCGCCCACTAGTGGTGCTGCCCGTGCCATATAGACACGGTGTACAAGCCGCTCGCCTTAGCGGTGCTGACCGGCCATATAGGCACGGTGTTACTATCGTCATCCATAAGCCGCCCACTACGCCCACCGTAGTGGTGTTGCCCAGCCATCTAGGCACGGTGTAATCATTATCATATACTTATCATGAAGCATGCATGGGAGCTCAAATAAAAACTGTAACTCTATCGGAGTGATGTAAGGTCGGTAACCTCCGAGTGTATTATGGAACATCATGATTGTCATGTCTCACCTTGAAGGAACTATCATTATGAGGTGAGACTATCAATGAAGAATAACATCAACGGAAGACATAGAATAAGATCATAAATCTCATAAAGTGTCAATTCATATTCTTTGGAATCTTTAGAAATAGAGTCATCATCAATGAATAAAATTGAGAAACTCAAGAAATAGCTCAACATTCTCGTATTCACCTTGAAATCATAAGCTTGGGACCTTTAAACATGAAATCGTAATCATCATTATAATCATCATAGAAAACATCTCATCTTTGGCATCATAAGAAAATTTTTAAGAATCAAGAACGTCTAAGTTTCGGAGGTAAGAAGGGAATGGAAACATATATGGAATCATAACATAGGAATCATGCCTTTGAAAGAAAGGGACTAGCCTTAACATACCTGTTCAGCCTCCAATTATCTACACTTATTCGTCCGAGCTCGCAAGTCTATATTTAAGAGGATTTACACTATCGTTAGACTCATCTTAGTATACTTGTGCTATGATTTCAAATCAAACTATTTTATATTCTGACGAAAATCGGGCAGCATCTCCCCTGTTTATATGCCTAGCCCGAAATCTCAATTCAGCAACCAACAACAATAACAACAATACCAACATCAATAACATCATTTCCAACACCAATATGTACCATAAAATATTCCTTACGACGTTTTCCAATTTCCACAACCAACAACTTTGTTGTACGACCGTTTAATCACTCTATCTTCGTGAATAAACCAAAAGTAACATTAATTAGGATAGATTCATACCTTATTATTCTTCTGAACAATAATATCCAAAATATTCACCTTGAATCCAAGCCGCAATCCTCCGCAAGACGATACTATAGTCATAACTATACTCTATCCGAACATGAATTCTGAGATTTTTACTTGATTTGGTATCAAATTTGATGGGTGGATGTTAGGAGAACTTTCCAGGGGGTTTGGGATCTGTTTGGGGTGTGTTGGAGTGGAAATGAGGGGTTAATCCCCTTTATATAAAGTTCTAGAGTCGGTTATCACCGACTTAGACTTTGCCCTTCGGGTTCGCGGCCTTGTGTCACGTTCGCGAAGGATTAATCTCTAGCACTCTTCGCGGTCGCGGCCCTGTGGTCGTGTTCGCGAAGAGCAATTTTCTGCTCTAGCGGCCTGACTTGTAACGTCCATAACTCTCTACTCCGATGTCCTATTAACGAACGGTTTGTTGCGTTGGAACCTAGAATTCAAGAACTTCAATTTAGCCTTTTGCTTTACCCCAAAACTCATCATATACTAAAAGATATTCTTTCTCCAAGTAGGGCCAAAATTGCCCGTCATATTTTCTCCAAGATCCAACAAACTTAATTTCCTTGGTTTGCTTGCCCTCCACTCCTTTCGTAACTTATTATATGAACTTAAACCCGCATAAACATAAGATAAGTGCATCCAATCGTATATATATCCTTGAAGAAAACTCTAGAGTCCATGCCTAACGCAACCAACACTTATAAATCTCAACGTACAGAACTACGGGGTGTAACATTCTTCCCCCTTTAAAAACATTCGTCCTCGAATGTTGTAGTATGTAAACCCACAACATCTCCTTATTTTTTTTAAAGTGGTTGCCTTCCTCTTAGAATCCGACCACCATATCTTTATACTATAAATTGATCAGTCTCTTGCCGTTCTCTCTTAACTCTTTCATTGGACTCATCTATGCGTCCCATCACCTCTTTGTTCTTATGTACATTATCAGGTATCAACTTGTATCTCGCTCTCATTCTATTTCCATTATCATAGTCTTGACTTTCCATGTCATAACTACTCATCGTTTTGCAAGTACTCCCTTTTTCTCACTCCTTGTTAACCTATTAGTGGGCAGCTCCGTTGCGCAAATGCAGCGCTCTTTTTGCGTTTACTCCTTCGGTGCCATCTCGGGCCATCCCTTCTCGTACCCGTTGATCTTAGATACACACTGTATTGACTCCTTGTAGTTCATCTGTCAGGCTCTCTAATCCTTTACATCCTCATCACAGCCGCTCTCACACTGACACCCCCAAATGTTTGTTCAATATCACTTTATTGCTAGCAAATATAATAGTTATGTTCTTCAAGCTATCCTCCCCAATTCCTTTCCAAGATTAGTTATAACAATATCCAAAATACGTATATACACAATGCTTTCTCACCCTTTT
>NW_026726147.1:0-45177 GCF_029784015.1 Lycium ferocissimum
TTTGGACTATTTGGGTACGGCGGGGCCCCGTCCCGTCATATGATCTGTTTGTCTGTCTAGAGGTCCGTGGACATATTTTGTGGGTTGTGCCTACTTAGTATGATTGTGTTCGTATACGGTGTGTTGGGCGATCCCGTTACGCCGCGGCGGCCGGTCGCTTATGTATATGATCTTTTGTTGGCCCCGTGTGGCCTTTGTTGGTATTTTCTGTGCGGGGTTATTTTGGTTAGTCCATAAAACAAAGGAAACTCTGCCGAAATTTTTCTGGAAACTATCTAAATTCGAAATATAGCCTTATCGGCTTCTGTTATATATTTGATCGCGTTCGTTATGTTTGAGATAATGTTTGCTAGATATGTCTGGGTGCCCAGATCGGGCACTAGTCACGGCCTACGGGGTTGGGTCGTGACAAAAATAATCTTAGAAAATGGTCTAACCCTTAACTTCTCGCAATTATCCCGACTCATCCGAACGCATAAAATACGGGATATAACAGTGTTGTCTTTCACAATGTCTCTGTAAGTTACTCGCTATCGTTCCCTTATCGTATTCTCTCCCTTTTTGAGCATCCTCTTTCCAATGTCATATCATTCAAGATCTCCACCATTAATTCTCAGCACTATCTCAATTACCATCCTAGCTTCTACCCCTTTTGCTGACTGTTGGATCTTACTAATTCGTCTCGGCAATGAATCTTACCTGTAGCCCGAGCATCCGTATCAAATATATTGTAGTGTCGATTGTCCCATCTTATACTTGCATCTCTCACCCCCGCTTCCCCCCTTTAGGGGTGTACTTATACTATTTTCCGTTTATGCTTTGCCCCATGTCCGTACTTCCAATCTCAATTAGGCGGTACTTTTATTCTGACATTCTGATCCCCTTGCCTTTCATCTACTCACTTTCTTTCTTTTCCAAATATCATTGTACCAGAACTTTCCAAGCTTAACCTATAGTGGAAATAATATCAGCTTGCCTTGTAACATTTGTGCCATTTATATTTTTTTCCACTTGAACTTCATTACCCTGTCCGATTAATGCCCGCCACGTTGATTGCCGGAATACACATATCTGCTGATATAGCCATGTACGGGGTATCCTGTGCATACCTATGTATATACATAGTTACTAGCATCTCGTTTACAAAATATTCCCAAACGCTACTCAAACTCACCCTAATTCTAAAACTGTGATGCACTTTCTTTCTCTTCACCGGTCTAATCCGCCCCGTTCTACGTGACCTCTTAAGGTTTCTTCCCACTCCACAGTGCTCTAGTTTTTCCTTAGATTACTCTAGCTTCTCATTTGCTTCTTGCGTCTGAATTTATAGAACTTTCAGAAAACTTCCCAGGGGGTCACCCATCCTAGAATTTCTCTCACTTCAGCAAGCTTAACCTTGGAACTCAAATGAAATACGATGCTTTAATACTAGTGTGATAGCGTCCACCTCACCGCATGACCTTCATCATATAATCCGGAGTAAGTTGAAGTCTTAACAGATTCCGAAACGTTCTCATTCTACCTCGTTCCTCATCCTATCTATAACCGAGTCTTTCACAGTTTCGTCACTTATAGTACTCGTATCCTTGGCTATATATGTCATGGTCCATTACTACGCTATTATCTCGCTTTCTTCTTATTTCCTTCTTCCAATTACCCTTTCTTTTCTTACACTCGCTATTATTTCCGTTGTTATATAACCCTTATTCCACGCTTCCTCCTACAGAACTTGATAAACCTTCCTTATTCGTTCTATAGCTCACTTTCCGTTTCACACTTGTCTTTATATTCTAGCTACATAGATCGCATCATAGCTTTGGTCGCCTTCTCACTAGGCTTTACTTATTTCCATAACAATCCTCATTATGTTCGCATTATATCTCATTCGTAATCAATCCTAT
Organism: Lycium ferocissimum; assembly: GCF_029784015.1. NCBI lineage: Eukaryota > Viridiplantae > Streptophyta > Magnoliopsida > Solanales > Solanaceae > Lycium > Lycium ferocissimum. The sequence continues at coordinate 1,902 of NW_026726147.1, forward strand.
AATATAACACTTCTTAACTCTTTACCCTTTCTGATCAACTTTATCCTTAATATCTCACAAGCTGTCTTATCAATACATTCATATACATCACAATTCTTTTCCTCTGTACTCTTGTCTTAATCACACTATTACTTCTTTTAACTATAAGCTCGTCATAATTCATCCCTGCTTATCAATTCAGTCGGTACCTTAAATAACTCTCTATCAAGGTTTGCTTTTTACCCTTTTCTAAATCGTCTCTTAGTATCACAAGCCCTTTCCAATTTCTTTTATCATACCGGTATCGACCTTCTAATTATTATTATCCTCAATTCAGCAATTAGCTTCTCTCTCGATGTCAGCCGTACTCGTAGCTTAGTCAAATCTCACCATTACTATCGGCACGACCTTTCAAGTCGTATTACAAACCTATATCTCATTCTTTTTTTAATTTACGGGAAAATTTCGGCAGTTTCCTCTATATTTATTACTATCTCAAAACGCACGCGGGAAATACCAATGATGCCTCACGGGGGCCAACACATATATGTATATATATCATATCATATCACGGCCACACAGGGCTCCCAATATCAACAACAATACGAAAATGATGAACGTACCTCGTATGCCCAGCTCAAACTGCACCTGTTACACTTGCTTGTTTACTTTCCTTTTTAATCTTCAACTTGTATTTCAATCGTACTTCAATATCTTACCCGACATATATCTTTCATACCTTTGCTTACTAGCGTGCTTTGTAACTTCCAATATCGCCAGTCACCTTCTTCTGTCGATGCCATTCTTCTGCTGAAATCAAGGGTTAGTATAAATAATTTCATTTCCTATGACTTGTCTCTATGGCACGATCTCAGATGTGAAAGAAGAGTAACCATCCTAGATGCCCCGTAGCCTCCTTGTCACGACCCAACCCCGTAGGCCGCGACTAGTGCCCGAGTTGGGCACCCAAACACATTTATCAAACAGAATCGCATACAGATGACTTATACATATACAATTATCAGATGCTATATCAAACTGTCTCAAGCACAAATATACATATCATAGAAGCCGGCAAGGCTATCAAATGGCGCATCGGCCCAAAACATATATATACAGATGCAAGCCGACAAGGCTGCCACGGCGAATGGAATTGCCCAGAACATATAACGTACGAACACACCTGTACAGAAGTAGGCGCAACCCACATATACGTCTACAGACCTCTAAACAGACCAACAGAACCATATGACGGGACAGGACCCCGCCGTACCCCTGAACAAACAAATACAAATGTAACGGACGAAATTATACCAAAATGTAGGCTCCGAAAAAAGGGGAGCACTCCAACCAGTCCTCGAAAAGGTGTCTGGGCGACCGGCGGATCACCGAAACGTGCGTCGTACCGCGGGCATGAACGCGCCCCGAAGAAAGGGGGTCGTGACGGAATATGTACTGAGTATGCAAAGCAGAAGATATAGCGAACAAATCTGAGTCATAATCGAAACAGAAGTACAGAAAACAAGTGCATATTCAAAATACCAAAATGTTTATTTTCAAAAGACAAAACATGCATAGGGCTCAGAAAATATGGTCGCCCGCCGGTCAACGGCGCCATAACACATCCTACTTGAGAAGATTTCATATCTCCGAAATTCCGACATACCGCGGTCAAAACCCGGCGGTCAATATCACATATACCCGACATACCGCGGTCAAGAACCCAATGTCAATGTCACACATACCCGGCATACAGCGATCAAGAACCCAGCGGTCAATATTACACGTACCCGCCATACCGCGGTCAAGAACCCAGCGGTCAATATCACATATACCCGGCCCAATAACAGAGGAGCTCGGCGAACCGGACATATCATACTCCAGAATATCATATAGTGCGCATGATAACGTAACCGGCCCGGGACTTGGCGAAAGACATGGCAACAAAATGCACGAGCAGAATTATGGGGAAACCATATGCAATGCAAATCACTTACCAAGGACCCAATAGGACAATCAAAACGAACTGTTAGTTCAAAACCAAAACAATAGCCAAATCAGGTTTTCTTCCGAATATCACTCGGGAACATATCAAACCGAACTTCAGAAACCGTAGTCACGTATCAAAATCACATACATAAAAATCCTTATTTCATACTCAACAGATAAATAAGTAATCATACTCGGGGGTCGGAAAGATAGTCATATTGAATTCTGTCAAAAATAGGTCATTAGAACCAAACATAGAAAGTCACGGGACCCACGGACGAGCGTCAACCCAATCCGGGCCGCCTATGAAAATTAAGGTCATTACTCGTCATGAAATCATTTACGAAGATATCAAAGCGATCCGAGCCCTTTCTTGAAAGTTACGGGCGTTCGTAGTTTCGGAATCGTTGAGGAACAAAACTCTTTTGAAAACAAAACTTCTATGCAACTTTTGAAATTTAGTCATACAAGAGACATAAGGACCATAATTCGACTACATTAAGAATACGAATATCAAGAAACAATTAAGAATCGTTTACGAGCTTATCAAAGCAATCCGGTCTCGTCCATGAAAGTTACGGACATTTTTAGACATAAGGCCCTTTCGGAACAAACCGTTACACAAAGATTTCAAATCCAATCATATCAAAGACATACGGATCATAGCTTGACCATATTAAGGATGCCAACATCACAAAGCAAATATGAATCATAAACATGGTCGGATTATACGAATAGAATTACCCCCAAGGCTCATAACATATCACAACTTACTTGCGCCTAGGATATGGCAAAAAGAAAGAAGGATAAGCTTCACATACCTCGACCGCTCTCAAGGCTAATCCAATCCTAAGCCTCGGGCTCTCCAAAATCTACACAATATCATTAAATACTCACGTTAACTATAGGCATTTAGGAATTCATTTCCAAACTAACACGTAATTCTACGGAAATTTGGGCAGCATTTCCCCTGTGAATGCACAACCCCGAGAATTCAACTCGGCCAAATCAACAACAACAATACCAACAACCAAACTAGCAACATCAATAATCAATTCAAAACGCATTCTAGCATTAAATACTCTTTCAACATAATCCAAAAACATTCACTATATTCAATTCAACGGCTTACCTTCAAGCCAACATCAATGCTCATACCTTCAAATACTAGTCCGAACTCATACCAACAACATTCAAGAACATTGTAAACAATTCACACAATATTTCAACCTTCCCAAATACCACTCCAATCCACCCGAAACTCAGCCCAACCCGAGAACAACATCCATGACACATTCCTAACTTCCGAATCATGATTTGCACCAGCAATTCACATTTTAACAATGTCATTCTCATAAATATACGATTTACATCAAATGCACAATAACCTCAAAATCAGCCCGCAACACTTACAATATCAATTTGAGTCATTAAACTCTTATTGTCAACATAGAATCTATAACGACAACAATCAAAATACTAACTAACACTAATTCATTTCTTGTCACACAAATGGCCTATATTCGGCCAACACCTCCCACATACATATGTTGATGATTCTCATTCTTTTCTCCACTCTAGAACAATCACAACATGCTAACTAGACTTTAATTCATTACTTCAATGCAACACAACAACACACACACACGCCACACACACCATGCACACGGCTCCACTCTACATGCAATATTTTCATGAATTTCATCCATTTTCATCTACTACAACATGCACACATCATTCATAATACATAAAACAAGATTAAATCTTACCTTTCTTCTTCAACTCCTCAACTAGGCTAGGTTAGCTAGGATGAAAACTAGAGGTTTGTTGGCCCAAATAACACTTCCACGTTGATGAGGACCCTTCACTTAGTAGGTTTGCTAGGCAGAATTAATTTTTGGATGGTTAAATCTTGGTCTTGAAAATGGGAGCCTTGGCCGAATGGTTGTGGTGGTTGTTCTTCAAGTTCTCTCTTCTTTTTTCTAAGTGTAAAATGAGGAAAGATGAACACTTAGTCATCTTTTAAGCTCCTAGATGAATCATCCAAGTGTCCATGGCCTACACATAGGTTAGACCAATTAAATTTGGCCACAAAATGTGTGGGCACCACTCCAAGTCCACACGGCCAACATGGCCAAAAATTCAATAATTTCCAACTTTTCAATATTCTACTTTTAGTCCCAAATTTCCCAAATGTTCCATGCCAACAAATTCATGAACACATTATGTCTCAAAACAAAACCGAAGGTCAAAAATCCCGACTTCGTATCCCGAAATGACTTTGTCCCTAACTTATCATAGTTAATCCGGATTGTCCCAATGTATGAAATACAGGATATAACATCCTCCCCCCCTTTAGAACATTCGTCCTCGAATGTTAAATTAGCCTTACGGTATCTTATAAACACTCGGGGAGTTTCTTTTACAATTATCGCAAAGCACACACATCAATCGGCATAACCAATTAAAGAAGTCTAAATTACCGTACCCGCGTCCGTGAGAACGCCGATCCGTACGGTGTCAACGCATATAGGCGGTTCGATGGACCGCCGTAACCGAAGGCTCCGCCACGACCCCGCCACGGCCCTCGCGTGTCGGTATGCCCCGCCCCCATCGGGCGCATAGCTACGGAAGGTGAAGACGAACCTAAGAATCGACCTCGGGTAGCCGAGTGAAGCTGTCTCCCGCACCGCCCCCCGAGTGGACAATCTCTCATAAAGTGGCCTTGCTGGCCACAGGTAAAGCAAGCACCCGTGGCACGATGACATTCCCCCTCCCCTGTTACACCCCGTACTTTGTATGTCGAAATATTTTAAGTTGTTTTGCGACGAGTTAAAGACAAGACTTTCAATTTCCGATTTTGTTGATTTTGTCTTAAAGCATAAGTCGCATGTTCATCTTTTGAGGGTATAAAGTGTTAAGGGTAAGGTTGGTGTCATATCTCGCATTTTGTGCGTATTCGGAAAAATTGGAGATAATTCGAATGGTAAGAAATAAGGCTTTAGATGGATCTTACTTAAGGTGCATGTGATGTCTAAGGAAATATTGAATGTGAAATATTGAGGAAGGCCAAGGGCAAAAATTGGAATTTTGAGAATTTGATTCGGGAATTACAAAACGAGATTTATAACCAATTGGGCTCAAAAAATAAAAAGGAAAAATGAGGCCCAATAAAGAGGGTGGCGGCCATGCATGGCCAAGCCCACTTGATTTAATTAATTTTCCATGTGACATTATATAAGGAGCCTTATCATTTGGAAGGTTCAAGAAAATAAGAGAAGGAAATAACAAAAGATGAAGAACAAAGGAGACACGGCATTCGCCATGTCCTCCAACTTTTGTCCCTTGGAAATCTTTCTTCAAAAATTATTTTCTTGTGGTATTCAAACTAATTCAAGGTCCCTTTTCGACTTGGCGTAGCTGTTTTGGAAGATTGAGTCCTTGTTTCATCAATTCAACACTTGAGTTAAGTGAAGAAGTTGGAAGGAAAAGGTAAGAATTCATCCCTTTTATTTATGTCATGAAGGTTTGTTTGTGTTGTAGTATATGGAAATGAGTAGAGTTTATGGAAATATGAAGGTTTGCATGATGTGGTGTGCATATAGGTAAGAGGCCGTGTATGTGTTTGTATGTGTATAACGAATTAATGGTACTTAGCATGTTTGTGTGTTGTTGTGTTATGTAGAAGAGAATGAAACTCAGAATGTGGAGTTGATGTTGGCCGTGTGTAGGTGTGTGTTGTATGGAGTGATGAACTAATTGTATTCAACATGTTTATGTGTTGTTTGTAAGGTGTAGGAAATGAATGAAAAATCATGGAAATTGCATGTTGGCCGTGGCCTATATATGGACGGGTATGGAAATGGATTAATTTTGTTTCGAGTTGTTAGTTATGTTGTGGTGATGTTTGTGATGAAAAGGAAAGGTTTAATGAACCAAGTTGGTATTGGAGTTGGTTGTATGTTGCTATGAGAAATTTATGTGATTTTATATAGTTTTTATATAATTATGAAAGTAAGATTATAGATGTGAATTATGATTGTGGATGACTAAATTGGAAGATGGAAAATATGTTATGAATACTTATGTTGAAAAATTGGAAGTTTGGGATGAATTATGGTTTGATGGGAATTTTGTGTATTTTGTGAAATGATGAAAAAGTGTGTCCGAATTGTGTCTGAATAACCTTGAGTTGGTAAATGAATGTGAGAATAATGATATTAACTTGATATTGTGAAGTTGGAGTGAAAAGTGTCGTCGTATGTGAAAAGAAGGATTATTTATATTATAGTGCGTTTCATGACAATTGTTGATGTTGTTGATGCCGTTGGTGTTGTTGATGTTGTTATCGATTGTTTTGAGCCGAGTGAATCTCTAAAAGTCATATCTATAGAGTGGAGGTGCCGCCGAAATTTCGGTAGCCAAATGTTTAACCAAAGTTAAAATGTTAACTTGCATGAATAGTAACTGGTAAAGATGACCATTTGCAGTTTTTGGACGAAACGGGAATTGAGATTTGAGGAGCGTAAGGCACAATCAAGGTACCCACAGATGAGATGATGATGTTAGCAGAAGATGTTCCGGCTGGATTGGCGAGCTCCATTTCCTCCGGAGCGCTCGCCGGTCGCAGTGTGTTCGTATGGTGTCCGGGTTATGTTAGAGACTTTGTACGTGTCGTGTGTACGAGAGGTCCGTTTTGTAACCCGGGCCAAGTAAGCCGGTGTATCGCATGCATCGTGTTATGAATTTCGTGTGCTTACGTATTCGCTATGGTTACGGATTTTGTCCTGATTTGAAAAGATGAAAGGCATGTATGTTTTCCGAAAAAAAAAATTCACCCCGTGCTTATGTTATGCTCATGTGGGCCAAAGGTGGCTATGTTAAGCATGAGAGTCCGCGGTTCGCCGCCCCCAGGTAAGGGTCGGGGTGCCCATCACACCCCGTCGGATTCAGGGTAGTGACAAAGTAGTACGTGTTGTGTCCGTCCTGTGGGTTGTCCGCAAAGTCGTGTCCAAAGCAGGTCTCCGTTTATGGTGTGTCATACACACATTCATAAATGCGACGCGGGGCATTAGGGATGGTTACTCTTCTTTCATCTCCCCGAGATCGTGCCATAGAGCCAAGTTATAGGAGACGATACTCCTCACCCTCGATTTGTGATCACAGCTGAAGAATGATATTGATCAAGAAACGATCGATGACGATGTTTCGAAGTCACGAAGTACGCAAAAAGGAAGGTATGAAGATGTATGTTGGGAAAGATATTGGAAGGCGATCGAAGTACGAGTCAAGCCTAAAGGAAAGTAAACAAGAAAAGTGTAACTGTGTGCCGTTTCGAGTCAGCATACGAGGTATGTTTGTTATTTCTCGCATGTTCGATGATATTGGGAGCCCCGTGTGGTCAGGGGATATGACGTGGATATGCATGTATGTGTTTTGGCCTCGCGAGGCATTGTTGGTATTTCGCGCATGTGTTTTGAGATAGCAAGAAATATAGAGGAAACTCCGTCGAAATTTTCCCGTAAAAACAAAAAGGAAAGAGAATAAGACGTGTGTTCGTAATACGACTTCGAGAGGTCGTGCCGATAGTAAGAGTGAGATTAAGACAAGAGTAAGAAGGAAAAGTTTAATCCGAGATTCTTGCGACATGTTTATGGGACTAGTTGAACATTCGAGGACGAATGTTCTAAAGGGGGAAAGGATGTTACACCCCGTACTTTGTATGTCGAAATATTTAGTTGTTTGCGACGCAGTTAAAGACAAGACTTTCAATTTCCTAGTTTTGTTGATTTTGTCTTAAAGCATAAGTCGCATGTTCATCTTTTCGAGGGTATAAAGTGTTAAGGGTAAGGTTGGTGTCATATCTCGCATTTGTGCGTATTCGGAAAATGGAGATAATTCGAATGGTAAGAAATAAGGCTTTAGACGGATCTTACTTAAGGCGCATGTGATGTCTAAGGAAATATCAATGTGAAATATCGAGGAATGCCAAGGGCAAAATTGGAATTTTGAGAATTTGATTCGGAATTACAAAACGAGATTTATAACCAATTGGGCTCAAAAAAAATAAAAAGGAAAAACGAGGCCCAATAAGAGGGGTGGCCGGCCATGCATGGCCAAGCCCACTTGATTTAATTAATTTTCCACGTGACATTATATAAAGTGGAGCCTTATCATTTGGAAGGTTCAAGAAAATAAGAGAAGGGAAATAACAAAAGATTAAGAACAAAGGAGACATGGCATTCGCCATGTCCTCCAACTTTTGTCCCTTGAAATCTTTCTTCAAAAACTATTTTCGTGGTATTCAAACTAATTCAAGGTCCCTTTTCGACTTGGCGTAGTTGTTTGGGAAGATTGAGTCCTTGTTTCATCAATTCAACACTGAGTTAAGTGAAGAAGTTGGAAGGAAAAGGTAAGAATTCATCCCTTTTATTTATGTCAGCGAAGGTTTGTTTGTGTTGTAGTATATGGAAATGAGTAGAGTTTATGGAAATACGAAGGTTTGCATGATGGGTGTGCATATAGGTAAGAGGCCGCGTACGTGTTTTGTATGTAGAAGTAACGAATTAATGGTACTTAGCATGTTTGTGTGTTGTTGTGTTATGTAGAAGAGAATGAAACTCATAGAATGTTGGAGTTGATGTTGGCCGTGTGTAGGTGTGTGTTGTATGGAGTGATGAACTAATTGTATTCAACATGTTTATGTGTTGTTGTAAGGTGTAGGAAATGAATGAAAAATCATGGAAATTGCATGTTGCCGTGGCCTATATATGGACGGTATGGAAATGGATTAATTTTGTTTGAGTTGTTAGTTATGTTGTGGTGATGTTTGTGATGAAAGGAAAGGTTTAATGAACCAAGTTGGTATTGGAGTTGGTTGTATGTTGCTATGAGAAATTTATGTGATTTTATATAGTTTTTATATAATTATGAAAGTAAGATTATAGATGTGAATTATGATTGTGGATGACGAAATTGGAAGACGGAAAATATGTTATGAATACTTATGTTGAAAAATTGGAAGTTTGGGATGAATTATGGTTTGATGGGAATTTTGTGTATTTTGTGAAATGATGAAAAAAGTGTGTCCGAATTGTGTCTCGAATAACCTCTTGAGTTGGTAAATGAATGCGAGAATAATGATATTAACTTGATATTGTGAAGTTGGAGTGAAAAGTGTCGTCGTATGTGAAAAGAAGGATTATTTATATTATAGTGCGTTTCATGACAATTGTTGATGTTGTTGATGCTGTTGGTGTTGTTGATGTTGTTATCGATTGTTTTTAGCCGAGTTGAATCTCGTGGGTGTCATATCTACAGAGGAGGTGCCGCCGAAATTTCGGTAGCCAAATGTTTAACCAAAGTTAAAATGTTAACTTGCATGAATAGTAATCCAGAAAGATGATTCATTTGTGCTTTTGACGAAACGAATTGAGATTTGGAGTGAGCGTAAGGCACAATCAAGGTATTTGCCTGCAGATTTACGATGTTGGTGTAAGATGTTCCTACGGATCACAGCTCCATTTCCTCCGTGAGGCCGTCGGTCGGGTGCGTGTTCGTACGGTGTCCGAAGTTATGTTAGAGACTTTGGCAGCATGTGGTCGTGTGTACGAGAGGTCCGTTTGTAAATCCTGCCAAGTGCTTCTGTATCGCATGCATTGTGTTATGAATTTCGTGTGTTTGGCGTATTCGCTATGGTTACGGATTTTGTCCGATTTGAAAAGATGAAAGGTATGTATGTTTTCCGAAAAAAAATTTTCACCCCGTGCTTATGTTATGCTTTGCCAGGGCCCGTTGTGGCTATAAGTGTTATGAGAGTCCGCGGGTTCGCCCGCCCTAGGTAAGGGTCGGTGCCCATCACACCCCGGTCGTCGATTCGGGGCGTGACATCCCCCGAGTGGCGTCCCGCGCCGAGGACATCGGGGTAGGGGTGGCCTCAACCGGCCGGGAACCTCTCCGTCCATTCCCGAGCCCGAAGCCCCGGAGCTCGACCCGCCCCCGAATACCCCGCACCATCTCGGCCTCCGCCCGTGAACCGTGGGGGTGTACTCGCGGTCGGGCCGGGGAAGGGTATCTCGCTATGCTACCGCCGAGGCTGCGCCGCTCGAGACTCTCCCGTAATACCCGCCGGATCCGGGCCTTCGGGCCGGCCCCCATCATAATCCCTATCAGCCGACGCCCCCGTGTCGCTCCTCCATACCCCGGGAATGTGCTCGAACCCGTGCGATGTCCATCCCCGATCGGGCCGCCATCACCGAACAACCGTCAACCAAGTAATCATCGGCCCCCCATCACAAATCGGCAGGCATCCGATCCGTCATATCGCCTACATAAGCGTACGCATATCCGGACAACGAATCAAACTCCAACTCGTACTCCCGACGCTCTCCCTCTGCCGAACAACGGAACTGCCTACCCCGGCTCGCGCAGCTTCTAGGGGCAGAAATGGCCAAGAAAGGCCTCTCGTGAACTCGCCCATACCGTCGAGGGCACCTCTCCCCCGACGGCCCCCAGACTCGTACCAATCGTCGCCATATCATGCACCCGGTATGATGCTAACTCAACAGACTCGGGCCCGAAGCCTTAATAAGCCGTAACGTACGACGCATCTCCCGAACAAACTCATGAGGGTCCTCCGCGGGCTTTGACCCGAAAAACTCTAGGGGACCACGAGTCAGAAAATCACGAGCCCTCTGACTGTCATATCTATCCCCACGATCACCTCCTGATCTCTGTCTGTGAACCTAGCCCGCCATCAACCGGGTCAATAGCAGAACCGCATCTCGCATCGCCCGATCCTCCGCCCCTGGATGAGGAGCCGGAGGCTTGGGTGCTAGAACCTCGGAGAGGGCGGAGCCTCCCTCGACCTGTACGTCGTGGCTCCAAGCCCCCGCCCACGTGGCAAGAAGCCGAACTAATCGTCGGGGACAATCTGTGCACAGCTCAAAGACGGGCCCCGGTAACCCTCCGGCCCGGGCCGGCCTCACCCCATCGGCTATAGACTTGCCCTTCTCGGGCAGCCGTGGCCTTCCTGAGGCATCGTTGAAAACATAACATTTCGCCGAGAAGAGTCATCCCGATAACACAAATTTCATCGCACGATCTAGATCGGGCGAAAGATAAAATCCTAAATGCCCCGTAGCCTCCCGTTTACAGGATGTGGTGCACAACACACCGATAAACAAGACTCTACTAGACCCGGCTCAGAGACGTTCCGAGGATGAACCCCGAGTACCACTTCCACGACCCAACCCCGTAGGCCGTGACTAGTGCCCGAGTTGGGCACCCAAACACATTTATCAAACAGAATCGCATACAGATGACTTATACGTATACAATTATCACATGCTGTATCAAACTGTCTCAAGAACAAATATACATATCACAGAAGCCGGCAAGGCTATCAAATGGCGCATCGGCCCAAAACATATATATACGGATGCAAGTCGACAAGGCTGCCACGGCGAATGGAATCGCCCAGAACATATAACGTACGAACACACCTGTACGTGTAAGTAGGCGCAACCACATATACGTCTACGGACCTCTAAAACACCAACGAGAACCATATGACGGGACAGGGCCCCGCCGTACCCCTAAACAAACAAATACAAATGTAACGGACGAATATATACCAAAATGTAGGCTCCGAAAAAAGGGGAGCACTCCAATGTTCGAAAAGGTGTCCTACACTCGCGGATCACCGAACCGTAACGTCCGTACTGGCGGCATGAAACGCAGCCCCCGAAGAAAGGGGGTCAGTACGGAATATGTACTGAGTATGCAAAGCAGAAGATATAGCGAACAAATCTGAGTCATAATCGAAACAGAAGTACAGAAAACAAGTGCATATTCAAAATACCAAAATGTTTATTTTCAAAAGACAAAACATGCATACAGTGGCTAAAATATGGTCGCCGCGGCCAATCCGCGCGCCATAACACATCCTACTTCGAAGATTTCATATCTCCGAAACCCGACATACCGCGGTCAAAAACCCAGCGGTCAATGTCACATATATACCCGACATACCGGCAAGTCAAGAACCCAAATGTCAATGTCACACATACCCGCAGATACAAGCGGTCAAGAACCCAAATGTCAATGTTACACGTACCCGCCATACCGCGGTCAAGAACCCAACGGTCAATATCACATATACCCGGCCCAATAACAGAGGAGCTCGACGAACCGGACATATCATAGTCCAGAATATCATGTAGTGCGCACGATAACGTAACCGGCCGGGACTTGGCGAAAGACATGACAACAAAATGCACGAGCAGAATTGTGGGGAAACCATATGCAATGCAAATCACTTACCAAGGACCCAATAGGACAATCAAAACGAACTGTTAGTTCAAAACCAAAACAATAGCCAAATCAGGTTTTCTTCCGAATATCACTCGGGAACATATCAAACCGAACTTCAGAAACCGTAGTCACGTATCAAAATCACATACATAAAAATCCTTATTTCGACTCAACCGTATAAATAAGTAATCATACCGGGGTCGAAAAGATAGTCATATTGAATTCTTTCAAAATAGGTCATTAGAACCAAACATAGAAAGTCACGGGACCCACGGACGAGCGTCAACCCAATCCGGCCGCCTATGAAAATTAAGGTCATTACTCGTCATGAAATCATTTACGAAGATATCAAAGCGATCCGAGCCCTTTCTTGAAAGTTACGGCGTTCGTAGTTTCTAATCGTCGAGGAACAAAACTCTTTTGAAAAACAAAACTTCTATGCAACTTTTGAAATTTAGTCATACAAGAGACATAAGGACCATAATTCGACTACATTAAGAATACGAATATCAAGAAACAATTAAGAATCGTTTACGAGCTTATCAAAGCAATCCTAAGTTCATTCCATGAAAGTTACGGACATTTTTAGACATAAGGCCCTTTCGAACAAAACCGTTACACAGCATTTCAAATCCAATCATATCAAAGACATATGGATCATAGCTTGACCATATTAAGGATGCCAACATCACAAAGCAAATATGAATCATAAACATGGTTGGATTATACGAATAGAATTACCCCCAAGGCTCATAACATATCACAACTTACTCGCGCCAGACATGCCAAAAAGAAAAAGGATAAGCTTTCACATACCTCGACCCCTCTCAAGGCTAATCCAATCCTAAGCCTCGGGCTCTCCAAAATCTACACAATATCATTAAATACTCACGTTAACTATAGGCATTTAGGAATTCATTTCCAAACTAACACGTAATTTACGGAAATTTAAAAAGATTTCCGTGAATGCACAACCCCGAGAATTCAACTCGGCCAAATCAACAACAACAACACCAACAACCAAACTAGCAACATCAATAATCAATTCAAAACGCATTCTAGCATTAAATACTCTTTCAACATAATCCAAAAACATTCACTATATTCAATTCAACGCTTACCTTCAAGCCAACATCAATGCTCATACCTTCAAATACTAGTCCGAACTCATACCAACAACATTCAAGAACATTGTAACCAATTCACACAATATTTCAACCTTCCCAAATACCACTCCAATCCACCCAAAAACTGCCCCAACCCGAGAACAACATCCATGATACATTCCTAACTTCTGAATCATGATTTGCACCAACAATTCACATTTTAACAGTGTCATTCTCATAAATATACTTACATCAAATGCACAATAACCTCAAAATCAGCCCGCAACACTTAGAATATCAATTTGAGTCATTAAACTCTTATTGTCAACATAGAATCTATAACGACAACAATCAAAATACTAACTAACACTAATTCATTTCTTGTCACACAAATGGCCTATATTCGGCCAACACCTCCCACATACATATGTTGATGATTCTCATTCTTTTCTCCACTCTAGAACAATCACAACATGCTAACTAGACTTTAATTCATTACTTCAATGCAACACAACAACACACACACACGCACACACACACCATGCACACGGCTCCACTCTACATGCAATATTTTCATGAATTTCATCCATTTTCATCTACTACAACATGCACACATCATTCATAATACATAAAACAAGATTAAATCTTACCTTTCTTCTTCAACTCCTCAACTAGGCTAGGGTTAGCTAGGATGAAAACTAGAGGTTTGTTGGCCCAAATAACACTTCCACGTTGATGAGGACCCTTCACTTAGTAGGTTTGCTAGGCAGAATTAATTTTTGGATGGTTAAATCTTGGTCTTGAAAATGGGAGCCTGGCCTAACGGTTGCGTGGTGGTTGTTCTTCAAGTTCTCTCTTCTTTTTTCTAAGTGTAAAATGAGGAAAGATGAACACTTAGTCATCTTTTAAGCTCCTAGATGAATCATCCAAGTGTCCATGGCCCACACATAGGTTAGACCAATTAAATTTGGCCACAAAATGTGTGGGCACCACTCCAAGTCCACACGGCCAACATGGCCAAAAATTCAATAATTTCCAACTTTTCAATATTCTACTTTTAGTCCCAAATTTCCCAAATGTTCCATGCCAACCAATTCATGAACACATTATGTCTCAAAACCAAACCGAAGGTCAAAAATCCCGACTTCGTATCCCGAAATGACTTTGTCCCTAACTTATCATAGTTAACCCGGATTGTCCCAATATACAAAATACAGGATATAACACTCCTGTTTATAAATGTGGCGCGCTTCACATCATAAACAGGACTCTACTGGACACGACTTTGCGTACAACCCTAGACGAACTCGCTTTCTCGATACCAATTTGTCATACCCTAATTTCCGATAGGGCGTGATGGGCACCCGACCCTTACTTAGGGCCGAGCGAACCCGCTGACTCTCGTCATACTCAAAATCATACTGGGCCCTCAAATCATAACATGAGTGCATAATGAAAACTTTTCAGAAAACAAACAAGCTTTTCATATTTCTCAAATAAAATAAAATCTGTAATCGTTTGAAATCTGTAATATAATGCATCATGATACATCGGCTTACAGAGCCGCTTACAAAACAGACATACTACATACGTGACTCTGTCTACAAAGTCTCTAACATAACTCAAGATACCACATCACGAACACTCTGACTCGGCAGCACTCCAGGAGGAAATGGAGCTCGCCAATCCAGCTGGAATATCTTCTACTCATTTGTATACACCTGCGTGGCATGAAACGCAGCCCCCGAAGAAAGGGGGTCAGTACGGAATATGTACTGAGCATGTATAGCATGAAATGCAAGAACAGGATCATACTGAAGTACGGAGTACAGAAAAGTAGTACAGTAACCAGAAACCACAAGGCTTGCCTTGAAACATGAATCATGCGTATCAAAATCATATCCAGCTCATTATGGGACTGAGTGACATAAGTAAGTAATAAACATAGACATATGCATGCATAACGTGTCCCGGCCCTCTAGTGAGGGACTCGGTGAGTAAAATCAACATATACATGAACATATACATATAACATGCCCCGGCCCTCTAGTGAGGGACGCGGTAAGTAAAATCATCATATCATGTACATATAACGTGCCCCGGTCCTCTAGTGAGGGACGCAGTGAATGAAGTCATCATATGCCATCCTGGCCGCCTCCCCCATATCATCATATCATCATCATATCATATAACGTGCCCCGGCCCTCTAGTGAGGAACGCAGTGAATGAAGTCATCATATGCCATCCTGGCCGCCTCCCCCATATCATCATATCATTATCATATCATATAACGTGCCCCGGCCCTCTAGTGAGGGACGCGGTGAATATCATCATATACATATAACATGCCCCGACCCTCTAATGAGGGACGCGGTGAATAATGCAGTGGAGTCGTGCACGAATACATGCCCTGGCCCGGGACGCAGTGAAAGAAGTAATAACAGCTCCCACGAGCAGAGTAGTGAGAAACCATATGCACACAAATCATTATCACAGACTCAATGGATAAGTAAGTAGTCGACGCTCGAGAGTTAAAACGGAAATCATGTTAAGTTCTTTCCAAAAAAAATTGTTAAGACTAAACAAAGGAAAATCTCGGGGACCACGGATATGCATCAAACCAATCCGGGCCCGCCCATGAAAGTTAAAGTCATTACACATTATAGAATCACTTACGAGCATATCAAAGCAATCCGATTCTGTCTATGAAAGTTACGGACATTTTTAGACATAGGATCCTTTAGGAACAAAACCGTTTATACAACATTTTAAATCCAATCATATCAAAGACATAAAGACCATAGCTTGACCATATTAAGGATGCCAACATCAGGAAGCAAATATGAATCATAAACATGCTCGGAACTTAAGAATGGAGTTACCCCAAGGCACAAATCATGTCATATCTTACTTCCGCCTAAGACATGCCAAAAGAAAGAAAGAGTAAGCTTTACATATCTCGTCCGCTTCCTAAGCTAATCCAAACTTAAGTCTCAGCTTCTCAAGATCTACAATAACGTCGTTAGACGCCAAACATTAGTCATGAGCACTTAGGAGTCCAATTTCCAAGCTAGCACTTTATCTACGTAAATTTAGGCAAAGATTTCCCCTATAAACTCAACATCTCCGAGAATTCAACCTGCCAAATCTTCAACAACAATACCAATAACCATATTAACAACATCAATAATCCATTCAAAACGCATTATAACGCTAGCAACTCTTTTCTACATAATTCGACAACATTCCATTTATATTTAATCCAACTACATACATTCCAACCAACATCAACGCTCACAAGTTCAAGTACTAATCCGAGATCATTCAATCAAGATTCAAGAATATTTCAAACAATCCGTACAATATTCGAAACAACCCAAACAATATACTACTTCACCCGAAACCTCCCATTTCCATTAGGAACAACAACAACAACACATTCCATCTTCCAAATTCATCAACTATACCAATAACCCACACATTAACAACTTCGTTCTCATAAATTCAAGAAACCATATTAAAATCACATTATCTTACAATTCAGCCCACACGATTATAACTTCAACTTGGATCATTAAAACTTCATTTTACATCATAGAATCCACAACAACATCAACCAAAACACTAAATAAAATTTGTTCATCATGCCTACACCAAAACAACATATACACGGCTACAACTTCCACACCACAATTTCATGAATTTCATTCATTTCCACATACTACAACATGCACAAGCCATTCATAACACATGAAAAAGAAGATTGAACCATACCTTTTTCCACTTAGTTCTTCACTCGGCTAGGATTGATGCTTTGAATTAACACTTGTTCTTACCACTCCAACAATTACTCCATGTTGTTATACACCTCCTAAGGAGTTGAAAAGCTAGAGGAAATTATTTTTTGATCAATTCTTCATGGTGCCTTGTTCGGCGATGGCCATGGCCGAATGGCCTCCATTTTTTTTCTCCAAGCTTCTCCAAAGTTCTAAAGTGTTGGAGAGATGATGAATGATTTATTTGTCATCTTTTTATTTACATATAGGTTGCATCCATGTGGCCCATGGCCCACACCATGGTGGACGGCCACTTGGCCCCTTTAGGCCATTTTCATGAAATATTTATTTCACTTCTAGCCCTTAATTTTCATGAAATGCTTAACTTTCCATAATTCACTTTTAACCCCAAATTCCTTAATATTCCATACCCATACAATCATAAGCAACTTATGCCTTAAAATAAAGTCAAAAAATAGCCTTGTTCTTAACTTGTCGCAACCAACTTAAAATATTCCAACGTACAAAATACGGGATATAACACCATAGACCAACCAAAGTCCACTTCGTCAAACAATTCCTCTTAGCATGTACAAGAGTATAAACACCATAAATACCCAATCAAATATCTATTTAAGTTCAATGGTTTCAGCACGTCGAAACTAAACATGATATCAGTGAAAATCTCCCTAAACTATCAAAACATAAATTCGGACAAAGACTACCGTCTTGTATCAGGCTCGCTTTCAAAGGGGTAAACGGCAAAAATAGACTTTGTGGCCTTAATGAAAGTTGTAGATATATGTCTTGGGGTTTCATAGAAATTTAAATCACTCCTATACCAGTTTTTTTACAAACGATATGCTCAAAATACTAACAGTACATTGAGGGTTTGTAAAATAGAAATCTGGGCAGCACTTGCCCTGTACTTCATCACCCCTTTTCGAGTAAATACAAGAAAAACTACGTTTTAGAGCCTGAACTAAAGTTTTAGACCTATGAAATAGATTTCTAGAACAGCTTAGATCACTTAAAAATAAATTTTATACAAGGAAATATGCTGAAAACACTAACAATTGTCCAGTTCAAAAACGGGTTTTGTAAACTTAACTCTATAGTGTGAGTAGCTTGTGGCTCAACTAAAACAAGTCTTGTTGGTGATTTAGTGGGAGAATTTGATGAGAGGAGAGGAGTTTTGGGTTCTCTTTTTCTGGAGAAAATGGAATTTGAGGACGTGGAGAGATATGAGCCCAAAATATATTATATATTCCTTGGATAAGGATGAAAGAAAAGGTGGTTGCCCAAACTTTTATGTTTGGATAAATATGAAAGGGTGGATGCCCAAAATATCAAATATCTATTAAAGTTCTTAATTTACTAAGATAATAATAGTAGAAGTAGTTTACATAACTACACCACAACACTTCAAATAAGTTCCAAATATCATCAAATTCACGTTCAGTAAATGCGAAGTAAAATATATCCTTACTCTCAAGATATGGTCAATCGAAAATTCAAGAGTTAGTTTCAAAAAAAAAAATTGCGGTGTTACAACTCTTTGCCCCTTAAGAAATTTCATCCCGAAATTTACCTTATACTAGTCTCGAAACAAATGTGGATATTGAATTCGTATATCCTCCTCTCGCTCCCAGGTAGCTTCTTCGCCAGAATGATTTCTCCAAAGGACTTTTACTAATGGAATTTTCTTGTTTCTAAGCTTTTTCATCTCATGCGCCAAGATTTGGATAGGTTCCTCTTCGTATGTCAAGTCAGGACTGACCTCAATGGATTCAACAGGAAGAATATGAGATGGATCTGAGCGATATATTCTAAGCATAGAAACATAGAAGACATTGTGGATCTTATCAGAAAACAAACAAGCTTTACACTTTTTCGAATCAAATAAAATTTCTAACATATAAGACTGATAATACAATGCGTGATAATACATCGGCTTACATAGCCGCATACATAACCGACATCTTAGACCCACGACACCGTCCGCAAAGTCTCAACACGTAACATGAAACCATAACATAATAATATGACCTTTACAAAGACCGGGAGAAAATGGAGCTCGCCAATCCCGCCGGAACATCTTCTATCGATATCTTCACTATCCGGGTATACCGCGCGGCATGAAACGCAGCCTCCCGAAGAAAGGAGGGGTCGCACGAAAATGTACCGAGTATGTAAAGCATGGAATACATTAAACGTAATCATAACCGACCGAGAAGTACGTACGTACGTAACCATCGAAATCATAGACTTGCCTTTTAAAACATATCTCGTACATATACATATATACATATACATATAGCATGTCCCGCTCTAGCGAGCGACTTGTAAAGTCATATCATTATCATATCATCGTGTCATCGAACATATATACCGTACCCGTCCCTCTAGTGAGGGACTCGGTGAATAAGGTCATATAATCATCGTATCATATTATCATGTCATCATACCACATCATCATATATATACATATATCATCTTGCCTCTAGCGAGGGACTCGGGGTGAAGTGATCATATACCGTACCCGCCCTCCGGCGAGGGATTCCGTCGCACCTTACCGTTATATCCGCATTTTTGTATATTTGGAAAGTTCTAATAATCTTTGCTTGTAAGAAATAAGGCCCTATTTGGATTCTTCTAGTATCAACGTGTCGGTTATGGAAATATTGGTGCGGAATTTTCGAGGAAGGTTAAGGACAAAAATCGGAATTTTGGAAATTGGTTTCATGAAATTACAAAATTTAGCCAAGTTGTTGGGCCAAAAAAAAAAAAAGGAAAATCAAGGCCCAATGTGAGAGGGGTGGCCGGCCATACCATGGCCCAAGCCCATGGACTCTTATTAATTTCCATGTGATAAATAAGGGAGGAAGGCCATTAGTATTCAAGAAACTTCAAGAGAAATTGAGAGAAAAAAAGAAGATGGGTCACGCTAAGGAGAAAGAAGAGGGAAAAAAAAGAAAAAAAATTCCCTAGCCTTCTACTTTGATCCAAAAATCCTATTCTTGTTGAATTCTTGTCAAGTTAGGGACGCTCTCCGGCGTGATATAATTGGTTTAGCGAAAGAGTGACGTTTGCGACAAAGTTAAAAATTGAAGAAAAAGGTAAGAATTCCATTTCTTGTGTTATGAGATGAGTTTATATGCTATAATGATTGGAATAGAATGAGAATTATGGAATTGTGGTGTGTGGTGGCATGGTGTGCATGTGTGTGTGAAAGGGCATGTGGCCGTGAGCCATGGTGGGGTAAGGGAGGATGAATTATGTTTTATTTGGCTTGTTAGTTGTGTTGTTATGACGTTTACGACGTAAAGAAGTCTTGGACAATTTAAAATGGCATTGAAATTGGTTGTATGTTATCATGAGAACGTATGTGATTTTTATATGATTTTTATATAATTATGAGAATGAGATTCTACGTGTGGATTATGGTTATTGTTATTGAATTTGGAAGGAAACAATGCGATTTAGTAGTTTCGTTGCATTGGTGAGAGTTTTGGATGTAATATGGAATTAGTGGGAATGCTTGAATTCATGAATATTGCTTGGGATGTTATTGAAATATGTTTGAATAATCTTGAGTTAGATAATGAATATGAGAAATGTTGATATTAGTTTGATAGTATGAAGTAGGAATGGAAGTCATTGAATTATGAAGAATAGAAGACTATTTATGTTATAAGGCATTTTGTGATTGTTGTTGTTGGTATTGTGTTGTTAAATTGGCCGAGTTGAATCCCTGGGGCGTATATTTATAGGGGAAGTGCCGTCGGAATTTCCATAGACAAGCACTATTTTCGCATTTAGCCTTAAAGCTTATAAATGACAATTGGTAAACGTGACCAATTGCGTATTTTGGAGGAAACGGAATCGTTTGGCGAACATAAGACGCGCGTAAGGTATGTAAAGCTTGCCCTTTCCTTCTTTTTTGGCATGTCCTAGCCCTACTAGGCTAAAACCGGAACCTCGGGGATGATTCCGCTCTCGAAATCCGAGTTTGATTTTGGTTACTATTCATTCAAAGATAATTGAAGTACTTTCCTTACTTTGGTTGGAAAAATGCTTACACTTTCATAACTCTTTCAAATGAGCTCTGACGCTCGAAACTTTCATGGATGCTTCCATAGGGTTCAATATTCATAAAAATTATGTATGCCACCTTGATTTGACCGAGGGGGGGGCCCGCTAGCCCCGAGACCTCTTTTAAATGATCTATTGGGATTATTTGGTTTTGTATTAAGAGAGAACTTTTAACCATTGCTCCGACTATTATAAGATAATTATTTTAACTATTTCATTGAGTTGATGATACATTTTGACATAAGAACGATTTCAGGAGGTCGTAGTTTGGCACACCACTCGATAAATCTGGAACTTGTTTCTACACTTGCTGATGTTAATAAATATATTTGGTCATCGGATTCTAGGAAGTTAACTCAACCATTTAATTGTTCACTGTGTGTGGTGCTACCGCTGGATACTTGACCGCGGTATGCCTGTGATTGACCGCTGGATACTCGACCGCGGCAGATGCTGGTACTATTGACCGCCGGATACTTGGCCGCATGTATGTGTGTATGTGCATGTGTGATATCGCCGCGGGATTTCGCCGCGCCTACATGTGTGTGTATATTATATGGTATGCTATATTGGGATAGCTCGGACGTGGACCCGCTTGCTAATATTAGTTCATTTTATCTACATTTTTTTCGCACTCCTTGTTTTGGTTATGACTATGTTTCATCGTTTTCGCTTTGCATACTCGCACATATTCCGTATCGACCCCCTTTCTCCGGGCTGCGTTTCATGCCCGCGTGTACGTACGCGCCACTTGGTGATTCGCCTTAGGTCACTCCTCGCCGTTGAAGTGCTCCTTTATTTCCTGAGCCCGTATTTTGGTATATACCTTTCTATTGTACATATTTGTCTACTCGTGGGCACGGCGGGGCCCCGTCCCGTCATATGATTCTCGTCCGTCGGGGGCAGAGGTCCGTGGACATGTTTCGGTTGTGGTCGTTCGTACGTACGCATGTATATATGTTCAGGGGGCGATCCCACCCGCCGCGCGGCCGGTCGCGTATGTATATATATATGTTATGTTGTTGGCCCCGGGTGGCCCTTGTTGGTATTTTCTCGCGTGTGTTAATTTTGGTTAGTAAGAAAATGAGGAAACTCGCCCCGATTTTCTTTCTAAATACTTGGGTTACGATTTTGAAATTTTGGTACGCACGGTGCCTGTGTCGGCGCTAGTCACGGCCACGGGTTGGTCGTGACACCGCCCTTTCGGGACTCCGCGGATAACGCACCCGCCTTCCTTTCGGACTCCTAAAGGGAGTCATCATATGTATACCGTACCCGCCTTCTAGGATTCTGGCCGCACCCGACCCTTTCGGACTCCGTGGAAATATCATATCAATCGTGCACGAATACGTACCCGCCCCGGACTCGGTGAATGATGTCAAAGTAGGCACGAGTGAGTAATAAGAAGCCACATACACATACACACAATTCATCTTTTGAAGCTCAACAAATAAGTAACGTATCAACGCTCGTGTCACATAATCATAGTCACATTAAGTTCCTTCCGAATGTTACTCGGGAACATGTCAAATAGAGCTTCGGAAATCATAGTTACGTATTAAAATCATATGCATACGAATTCTCATTTCATACATTTACACAAAACATTCCATAGAATCAATTAAAACGTACTATCATTTAAAACCGAGCCAATGGTCATAGTCAAATCCAGTTTCTTTCGAATGGTACTCGAACTTGTCAAATAGAACCTTGCCATCATAGTTACGGATCGACATTATATACATACAATTCTCATTACGTATTTAACAAATAAGCAAGTAATCGTACTCGGGGTCGAGGTGATAGTCATTTAAGTCCTCTCCAAAAAGTCGTCGGAACTATACAGAGGAAAGTCTCGCGGGCCCACGGACAAGTATCCAACCAATCCGAGCCCGCCTATGAAAATTATAGCCTTAATATACTACGGAACCTCCTACGGACATATCGAAGCGATCCGAGCCTTTTTATGAAAGTTACGGACGTTCGTAGTTACCGACTCTTTTAGGAACGCATTCTTTTATGCACATTCATATTTAATCATACACAAGGCATAAGAACCATAATTTAACTATGTTATGAATACGGATATCAAGAAGCACATAAGAATCATGAACATGCTCGGATCGGAGGAGTAGAGTTACCTTGGGGATCATATCATAGCCTAATTTAACTAAGACATGCCAAAGAAGGAAAGGTGAGCTTTACAAACCTTGGCCGCCCCCTAAGATAATCCAAACTTACGCCTCGGCTTCTCACGATCCACGATAATGTCATTAGACATCCGACATTAGCCATAGACATTGAAGAACCCAATTCCAAGCCATCACTTTATCTACAAAAATTAAAAAGATTTTCCCTATATATTCACCAACCCGAGAATTCAACTCGGCCAAATCTTCAACACAATACCAACAATCATATAAACAACATCCATAATTAATTCAAAACGCATTCTAGCATTAGCAATTCTTCTATACATAACTCATCCTTCAAACCAACATCATTGATCATACGTTCAAGTATTAATCCGAGACCATTCAAACACGATTTAAGGGCATTCCAAGCAATCCATACAACATTCAAAACAACCCAAACCATATACTACTTCACCCGAAACCTCCAATTTCCATAGGGACAACAACGATACATTTCCTTCTTCCAAATTCATCAATGACACCAATAATCCACACATTTACAACATTATTTCCATAAATTCAAGAAAGCATATCAAAATCACATTAGCTTCCAAATCAGCCCACAACCATTACAACTTCAACTTGAACCATTAAACCTTCATTTTACATCATAGAATTCACAATACGACAACCACGTTATACCGAATAAAATTAGTCCATTTCTTCCACACAAAACAGCCACCATTCGGTCAACACCTCCACACACACAACTTCATGCATTTCATCCATTTCAACACATTACAACATGCTCAAAATGTCCATAACAATATCAACCAAACACTAAATAAAATTTGTTCATCATACCTTCACCAACAACATGCACACGGCCACACTTCAACACACCATATGTTCATGAATTCCATTCATTTACACACTCCACAACATCCACAAGCCATGCATAACATATGAAAAACAAGATTGAACCTTACCTTTTCCTTCAACTTCTCCCACGGCTAAGAGTGTCCATGGCAACAACGAACGATTTTCTTGTTCCAACAACTATTCCATGTCGACGAGGGCCTTCTAATTAGTAGAGAGACAAGGAGAAAATAATTTTTCTTGATCACTTTCCCATGGCCTTAGGTTCGGCCAGCCATGGCCGATTCTCTTTCTCTTTTCTTTCTTTTTCTTTTCTTTCTCTTGATTTCTCTAGAACTTAAAATGATGAGTTGTCTTATTCCTTCATGACTTGCACATATATATATATATATATATATATATTGGCATAGGCACATGGCCGGTCATGCCCTATATTTTTTTTCAAAATTTTCTCCAATTTTCTAGATTATTCTTTAAGTCATCAAAGATGACTAATTGTCTTGCTTGCCTTGTCATCTTTGTCCATATATATATTTGGCCCTTACAAAATATAAGATGAACACATGTTCCATTAGATGGCTTGCTCACAATTGACCAAAATGTAAATGGGGCCCACGGCCACAATGCTTCTTCAAGAAGTCATGAACTAATAATAATTTCTAATTTCCAAGTTTGCCCTTAATATTCCATGACAATAATATTTATAAGCGACTTGCGCATTCAAACAAAACCGGAAAATGGCCTTATCCTTAAATTTCCGCAATTGACTCGGAATGTCCCAACATACGAAATGCGGGATATAACAGATATGACATATGATATTGACATGCATGATTTGTATTCGAAAGCAAGCATTTTGGTATTCTGGTTATTGTACTCTTTTTCTGTACTTCTTATTTCGGTTATGATCCTGTTCACTGTATTTCATGCTTTACATACTCAGTACATATTTCATACTGACCCCCTTTCTTCGGGGGGCTGCGTTTCATGCCCGCAGGTACAAATGCTCGTTTCGGTGATCCGCCAGCTTAGGATATCTATTCTGCCATCTTGGAGTGCTCCCTTGTTCTGGAGCCTATATTTTGGGTACGGTTCCTTTTGTTGTATATATATGCTTAGCCGTGGGTACGGCGGGGCCGTCCGTCATATGTTATGTTGTCACTCTTAGAGGTCCGTAGACATATGTGTGGGTTGTATATAGTTATTGTTCGGTTGTTCGTATGACTTATGTTTTGGGGCGTTCGCATTCGTAGTGGCGGCCTTGTCGGCTTGCGTATATATATATATGTGTTTTGGGATGTTGTGTGTAGTGGCAGCCTGTCGGCTTGCGTAGATATATATATATATATATATATATATATATATATATATATATATATATATAAGCAGTGTGTTGTGATAACATTGCCGGTTTATATACGATGCTATCTGTTAAAAGTTGTAACTCCCCAGGAGACAGGCTGTTGTGATATGTATACATATGCGACAGTTTTGAGACGACGTCATGCCTTTCTATATATAAGTTCCTTATTATGCTAGTTGTGGACGATTATAGCTAACAGGTTTGTATATGAGTGTCCAGCTCGGGCACTAGTCACGGCCTACGGGGTTGGGTCGTGACAATCTTTGTCCCTGAGAGTGGGTGTTAAGATAGTGAAACTAGGAAACCTATTATAAAAAGTTCTTGTACCTTCCCAATGTATTCTCCTAGATTGAGTTAAGCAAAAGGTGGAAATGGTCTCTTATGTTCTCGTCAAGTCCGCTCGAATCTGTCAAGATATGAATTCTTCTTGTGCTATTTTACTTGCCTAAATTTGTTAAACTCTGCCTCCCTTATGCTATTCTTGCTCATTCTAGTTGTTTAAGTTTAAAGCTATCTTGTGATTTTATTTCCTTGTTCCCAAACCCCTTCTATGATTATAATTGCAATGTGCTTGATCTTTTAACCTATAGGCTCTTGTTGTATTCGATATTGTCCGATCCTTTGCGAGGCATGAAATGTATAGGTCTTTGCGAGAATTACCGATCATTTGAGACTAGAGTGGAATTAGTGTGAACCTGCCATACATGGGGGAGGGGTATATCGCCTTAGTTGATTTCAATAGTGGCCTTAGTCTAGGTTGGTTCTTCGTTTGAAAAATAGGAAAAATAATTAAGTATGTTAATCGACCAACGAGTTCAAGGTTTAAGTTTGTGGAGGAGCTAGACTTGAAATGTATATGAATTGGCCAAAGAAAGAGGGAGCATACATTAGGAGTACGCTTGATATACATATCAACTCGTGTATATCATTGGTATATAAGGTGTATATATGAACAATTTAGCCGTATATGTGGTGTATATTAACGAACCAAAAGATAGACTTCGCTTAGGGTTGAATACTCAGTCTAAATTCAAATTTAGAAAGCATATGGGTGTAGCTTCCCCTTTGGGAGGATGCGAATTACGAAACAAAGGCCAATTTCACACTTACAACATTCAGAAGAAATTTATGTAAAAGATATTCATTATATTTTAGTGGCGGAAATAGGCCTATGCGAAAAAGGTTTAAAAGTGCGACATTTTTTTTCTTAACAATACAAATCGTAACATCCTTTAAAGAAATACAATATCAGAGTATCAATTTAATGTGGTAGCACCCATCTTGAATAATCATAATGTTGAAGCAACTTCCTAATGAGATTATATTTTCCATTCAGTACCATTGCAGGTTCATATTATACACGAATTTCAAACGTGTGAATATGAAAAGAAAACTAGTCTCTTCCTTGGTACATAATTACAAGGCAAAATGTAAATTTAGTACATGCCAGGACTTGGGTTAAAAGCACAGCCTAAAATAGCAAAACAACTCACCTAGTTCAAGTTACAAGCTTATTGTCTTGTGGTCCAACAAGCCTCCTAAATTACATACATAAGTGTGATACATGGATCATATACAAGTCCCAAAATTTTACAAGACCTAGATGCATATTCAAATGCGATCTTCACTAAAGCTCCCAAAAATTCTACTCCAAATGGCCATCTTCAAACCTCTTCCCGTACATTACCTACGATAGAAAACAACTATAGCTAGCATAAAGCTTAGTGGCGTATACACTTTGGGCATGGAGCCATTAGATTCTCCAATTCCCTTAGCAGTCATAGGTAGCTCAAATGAGATAAAATAAATCAGATCGACAAATATATCAAAGTCTGAGATATCAAACCTTGAAGAGTTTCCAATTATGAAGATCAATATCCAAAGGCTCAAGTGTCAAGAATGCTTATAATTCAATTAAAGAGAATTTGTCAAATAAAATTTTTTGCCCAATATGTATGTCATGCCATCACACCAAGCACCACCAATATCAAGATGGACCGAAGCCCCAAATCAAGTAGGGCCGAAACCCAATGATCAAGAGAATCAAGAACCATATTAAAGATGACTTTCTAGTTTGTACTTAACATGGAGAAGTTCCATAACTAAAATGAACCACAAATCCAAAGTCAAGATGGCAAAATATCCGAGTCAAGAGGCATGCCAATATCAGTGACAAAGTCATAGCCACAAGAAGGACAAAGTCGCAACAAGAATGCAAAATGATCAAGCAATTAGTACAAGTGGGTGATTTAGCGAATATCTTGCAATATTTAAGATAATAACCATTCGATGATATAAAGTGAAGAGAAAGGAGACAACACATCAAGTTACTTCAAAAATTCCAGCAAGTAAAGATATTTCAAGTTCAGGTTTATACACAAACCTTGGCATTTTACGACACAACAAGTTCGACCACAACTCGAGGAGTTCAAATCGTCTACACCATAGACCAACCAAAGTCCATTTCGTCAAACAATTCCTCTTAGCATGTACAAGAATATAAACACCATAAATACCCAATCAAATATCTATTTAAGTTCAATGGTTTCAGCACGTCGAAACTAAACATGATATCAGTGAAAATCTCCCTAAACTATCAAAACATAAATTCTGGACAGTACTACTGTCTTGTATTGTGGCTCAGTTTCAAAGGGGTAAACGGCAAAAATAGACTTTGTGGCCTTAATGAAAGTTGTAGATATATGTCTTGGGGTTTCATAGAAATTTAAATCACTCCTATAGCAGTTTTTTACAAAACGATATGCTCAAAATACTAACAGTAGTACATTGAGGGTTTGTAAAATAGAAATCTGGGCAGCACTTGCCCTGTACTTCATCACCCCTTTTCGAGTAAATACAAGAAAAACTACGTTTTAGAGCCTGAACTAAAGTTTTAGACCTATGAAATAGATTTCTAGAACAGCTTAGATCACTTAAAAATAAATTTTATACAAGGAAATATGCTGAAAACACTAACAATTGTCCAGTTCAAAAACGGGTTTTGTAAACTTAACTCAATAGTGTGGAGTAGCTTGTGGCTCAACTAAAACAAGTCTTGTTGGTGATTTAGTGGGAGAATTTGATGAGAGGAGAGGAGTTTTGGGTTCTCTTTTTTCTGGAGAAAATGGAATTTGAGGACGTGGAGAGATATGAGCCCAAAATATATTATATATTCCTTGGATAAGGATGAAAGAAAAGGTGGTTGCCCAACACTTCAAATAAGTTCCAAATATCATCAAATTCACGTTCAGGAAGTGCGAAGTAAAATATATCCTTAGTCTCAAGATATGGTCAATAGAAAATTCAAGAGTTAGTTTAAAAAGAAAAAAAGAAAAATTGGGGTGAAATTTCATTCCACAATTTCCTACTCGTCTCGAAACAAATGTGGATATTGAATTTGTATATTCTTCGCCTGTGTAATGATTTCTCCAAAGGACTTTTACTAATGGAATTTTCTTGTTTCTAAGCTTTTTCATTTCATGCGCCAAGATTTGGATAGGTTCGTCTTCGTATGTCAAGTCAGGACTGACCTCAATGGATTCAACAGGAAGAATGTGAGATGGATCTGGGCGATATATTCTAAGCATAGAAACATAGAAGACATTGTGGATCTTATCTAACTCCGGTGGAAGAGCTAGTTTATATGCAACTGGGCCAACTCTCTCAAGTACCTCATATGGTCCACTAAATCGAGGACTAAGTTTTCCTTTTTGGCCAAATCTCATAATCTCCTTCCATGGAGAAACCTTTAAAAGTACCTTATCTCCCACTTGATTCTCAATTTCACGGCTCTTAAGATCAGCATAAGATTTTTGTCTATCCGAAGCAATTTTTAGATGATCCTTGACGATTTTTACTTTATCTTCAGTTTGTTGCACAATCTCAGGACCAACCAATTTTCTTTCACCAACTTCACTCAAATAAAGAGGAGTTCTACATTTTCTCAAAGAGGAGTTCTACATTTTCTCCCATATAATGCTTCATAAGGAGGCATGCCAATACTTGATTGGTAGTTATTATTGTAAGCAAATTCTATCAAGGCTAGGTGTCTATCCCAACTACCCTCAAATTTCATAATGCAAGCTCGAAGCATATCTTCCAAGATTTGAATTACCCTCTTGGACTGGCCGTCTGTCTGAGGATGGAAAGAAGTACTAAAGTTCAACCTAGTGCCCAAAGCTTCTTGCAAGATAGTCCAGAATTTGGCTGTAAACATCGGGTCTCAGTCAGATACAATAGAAAGAGAAACTCCATGCAGCCTCACAATCTCATTGACGTACAATTCTGCTAAACGTTCAAGTGGGTAGTCTACTCTGATGCCTAAAAAATGAGCACTCTTGGTTAGCCTATCAACTATAAGCCAAATTGCATCATGATTTCTTTGAGTGCATGGAAGTCCAGAAACAAAGTCCATAGTTATTCTTTCCCATTTCCACTCTGGTATCGATAAGGGTTGTAACAGACCAGCTGGGACTTGATGCTCGAACTTTATTTGTTGACAAACTAAGCATTTAGAAATAAATTCCGCAATGTTTTTCTTCATACAATTCCACCAGTAGTGTTCTTTGATGGTTTGGTACATTTTAGTACCTCCAGGATGCATTGCACATGGTGAAGTATGTGCTTCATTCAAAATTTCTTTCCTCAAGTTGTCATCTTTAGGAACACGTGACCTATTTTGATAAAATAGAACACCATCCTCCCTTAATTTAAAATCAGGCTTTTCTCCAGTTTGAACTTCTTTGATCAATTTCATAAGTTTCTCATCTAACTTCTGTGTTTCTTTCACCTGTTCAAGTTGAACTGGCTTGACTTGCAAACTAGCAACAATAGAGCCATCAGAATTAAATGCAAGACAAGCATTCATGGCTCTTAATTCAAGAAACAAAGGCAAAGGACTTAGAGATAAACTAGCAAAGGCTTTGCGACTTAGAGCATCTGCCACCACATTGGCTTTACCCAGATGATATTCAATCGTGCAGTCATAATCTTTAATGAGTTCAAGATATCTACGTTGTCTCAAATTCAACTCTTTCTGTGTACCCAAGTACTTCAAACTCTTGTGATCAGTAAATATATGACACTTTTCTCCATATAAGTAATGCCTCAAAATTTTCAAAGCAAACACTATGGTAGCAAGATCAAGGTCATGAGTAGGATAATTCAACTCATGTGGTTTCAATTTTTGAGAGGCATACGCAACCACTTTCCCTTCCTGCATCAGGATACAACCTAAACCATGATGAGAAGCATCACTATATATCACATACTTTTTCCCTTCAGTTGGTAGAGTAAGTATAGGAGCTTGTGTCAATAAGGATTTGAGCTTTTCAAAGCTCTCTTGGCATTTGTCATCCCATACGAACTTGACATCCTTCCTCAAGAGTTTAGTCAAAGGAGAGGCTATAATGGAGAAGCCTTTGACAAACCTTCTACGATATCTGCTATGCCCAAGAAACTTCTTACTTCAGTTGGACTTTTAGGCTATTTCTATTCAACAATAGCTTGAATCTTACTAGGATCCACCTTCACGCCTTCAGCTGACACAACATGTCCCAGAAAAGCCACTTCACCAAGCCAAAATTCACATTTGGAAAGCTTAGCATAAAGCTTTTTCTCTTCCAAAATTTGCAAAACAATCCCGAGATGCTTTTCATGATCTTCACTATTCTTGGAATATATTAAAATATCATCTATAACGACCACCACAAATTTATCAAGATAAGGCTTGAATACGCGATTCATTAGATCCATGAATGCCGCAGGAGCATTCGTCAACCCGAATGACATCACCAAAAATTCATAATGGCCATATCGAGTCTTAAAGGCAGTTTTAGGAACATCTTGTTCACTTACCCGCAGTTGATAATACCCAGACCTCAAGTCCATTTTTGAGAACAACCTAGCACCCTTTAGTTGGTCAAATAAATTATCAATCCTAGGCAGTGGATATCTATTATTAATGGTTACCTTGTTCAATTGTCGGTAATCAATACAAAACCTAAGATTTTCATCTTTCTTTTTCACAAATAAAACAGGAGCTCCCCACAGAGGAACACTATAAAGAATCGTTTGGTCGTTATAATTCTTTCAGCATTTTCGCTCATTCCTGAGCATTGATTAGCTCATTTTTTACCCGAGGAGACTGTTGATACGCTTCCTAGGGTGCCTAGACCAAATTCGGGCAACTTTGGTGAAAATATAGGCTTAAAGTGAAAAATGGTAGACCTAAACTTGACTTTGGGCAAACGGACCTTTTTCGGAATTCCATCAATTCTGAGAGGTCCGGATGGTCTTTTAGAACCTATATGAGTATTTGGTTTAGTTCCCAATGCATTCGGATGCATTTCGGCACTTGGAATGAGAAATTAGAATTAAGGCATCGGGGGTTGACTCGGCCAACGATGCCTCAGTTGGAAATTTTGAGACCACGAGCGCGTTCGCAGCGTAATTTTGTGTACGTCTGTGTTTGGTTTGTGAGTAGATAGACTCAGGAATAACCCGAGATTTTGATTGAAGACTTAGAAAATTCGGGGATTTCTGATGTCTGGTTAAAATTCGGGGATTTCTGGTGTCTGGTGCCTGCAATGACGGCACCAGAGCCGCTCCAGTGGTACCGCTGTGGTGGTGTCATGACTGCTGGGGCGGCCATGTGTAATGTTGGCCCTACCGCCGCAGCGGCATCCCCGCTGTCGTAGCGGTGCCGCTGCAGCGGCATCACTACAGCCGTGGCGGTGACGGGCAGTCAATTTTCATGTGTCTTAAATAAGTCCTAAACCCTCATTATTTCTCATCTCGATATTTGTGCTTGGGAAAACTATTCTTGGAGATAATTTGAAGAAATTCTTGGAGGTAAAACTTGCCTAATCCTTTTACCCTTCCTTAATCACAATCATCTTGACATATACATTGCACGCATCCTCTCATATTCATGCATGGCCGATATCCAGTGATGATCCGGTATCGTTGATTGAGCGAAACTGATATTTGATAAACTTTTTTACTTGAGTAATTGTGAAAAGGCCGATGTTCGAAGATCTATTCCGAAATCGTTGATTATATGAAACTGATATTCGATGAACTCTTTTACTTTAGTGATTGTGAGAAGGCCGATGTTCGAGGTTCAATTCCAGAATCGTTGATCTGTGTGAAACAAATATTTGATGTACTTTTATTTGAGTGACTGTGAGGAGGCCGATGTCCGATGAGTTATTTCGAGCATCATTGTTGCTTAGCCGATTTTGATGTTATCTCAGAATCTTTGTTAGTGCATGGACTCTGTAGGTCCCCCAGGGTGGTGCCAGTGAGACTCCTCCTGTGAGCTGTTAGCCAGGGTCCCGTCTGTCTGTTGGACAAAGATCCGGGAGGGGTGGTAATTAGACTTCGCGAGTCACGATGGGTTGTGCTATCGAGACGTTGATATTTTCATCCAGAGTACATGTGTACACCTCATTTTCATGGCATGGCATCACATTCATACCATTATTGCACTACATTGCATTATGACTTGATTGAGATGTTGTGATGATTAGATTGTGATGATTCTATTGTGATAATTGGATTGTGATGATTCTATTGTGGTGAATGGATTGGATCGTATATACTCAGACTTATCATATTTGGGTATAGATGCTTACATAGGCGATGACAGATACTCAGTCGCGATTATATTATCTCATGCTTGGTTGGTTTATTTGCTTATCTGCTTTCTCTTCTGAATTGTGTTAACTATGCTTAGTCGGCCGATGATACCTACTAGTGCTGATGTTTGTACTGACCTACACTTGCTGCATTCTCTTATGAATGTAGAGTACCAGGTCGGATCTACTTCTCTGACCTGTGGCTGATCGACTCTTCAGCTTCCACTCGAGTTTTCAGGGTGAGCATGGCGTCCGCTGACCTTGAAGACTTTCCTATTACATGTCTTACTTTTATTCCAGAGACATAGATATTATGTATTAGTACTTTCAGACTGTATTATTCTCCCTAGATGCTCTTGTATTATTCAGACTAGACCCTAGGGGTATTTACTGTCTTCCGTATTTTTTACTACAATCTATTTATATATATCGTGAGACTTACGTACCTGTTATTTCCGCTACTTAATTTTCTTCAATATTACGTATTGGTTCGTTGTTGGGATGAGGGTTCGCTTACCGAGGTGGGAAGGTAAGTGCCAGCACGGCCTAGGTTAAATGGGTCGTTATAAGTTGGTATCAAAGCCCTAGGTTACCCGGTCTTTAATATAAGAGCGTGTCTAGTAGAGTCTCGCGGATTGGTACGATAAGCTCCGTACTTATCTATGGGAGGCTATGGGACATTTAGGAAATCTCACTTTCTTTCTTTCCTTTATGGTTCTTTATTAAAATTAGTATCTAACTCTTATCTCTTCCCTCGCAGATGGTGAGGATGTACATGAGGTTGGCTCCACCGATTTTTATGGGCACACCAGGTGAGGATGCCTATGAATTCATCGTGATCATGCATGAGCTATGCAGCAGGGATTACGGATACCATTGGAGTTAGGTATGTTACTCTTCGACTCAGCGGTGGTGCGAGGTCATGGTGGAGAGACTACCTTGCCAGCAGGCCAGCAGGCGCGCGTCCACTTACTTGGGAGCAGTTCTATGGGGTGTTCCTGGAGAGATACGTGCCCCGTTCGCGGAGAGATGAGCGTCAGAACCAGTTCCTCGACCTCTGTCAGGAGGGCATGCCAGTTGCTACCTATGCACTGTCCTTCTCCTATCTGGCTCGTTACTCCTATCCCTTGATTTTGACGGAGGCCGGTGGGATCCCGTGGTTCATTAGTGGACTGGATGGTCCTCTCCAGCTACCCTATATCCAGCTGGAGGCCGAGGGCACTTCATTCCAGACCATTGTTAATTATGCAGTGAGAGTTGAGATTGTGACGGCTAGGGCAGCTAGGCTCGAGGCAGAGGGCTCAGATGCTGTGATCTCAGGTACTATTTTTGTCCGTCATAGGGCAGCATCTGTGTTATTTGATACTGGATCCACTTATTCGTATGTATCTGCATTTCATGTCATTTGTTGGGAATTGCCATATGATAACATAGATATACCTATTCATATGTCTACTCCAGTCGGAGATTTTGTAATTGTTGATCGAGTCTACCGGTCTTGTTTAGTTACTTTTATGGGGTACGACACTTGGGTAGATTTGATGATTCTGGATATGGTGGACTTTGATATTATATTGGGCATGTCCTGGCTTTCTCCTTATCATGCGATCTTGGACTGTCACGCCAAGACAGTCACTTTAGCAATGTCGGGCATTCCTAGGCTTGAGTGTAGAGGTACTCCTAGTACCGCTCCGAAGAAGATTATTTCTTTCCTTCGGGCGAAGAAGTTAGTAAGTAAAGGGTGTTTAGCGTATTTAGTACATGTTTGTGATACGACTGTTGCATCTCCACCCCTAGAGTCTATCCCTATTATGAGCGAGTTTGCAGAGGTGTTTCCGTTAGATTTGCCGGGTATGCCACCTAATCGCGACATTGATTTTTGTATCGAAGTGGACCCGGGCACTCGTCCCATTTCCATCCCACCATATCGGATGGCACCTGCCGAGTTGAGGGAGCTTAAGGAGCAATTGCAGGATCCATTGAGCAAGGGGTTCATTAGACCAAGCGTCTCCTCTTGGGGTGCCCCAGTGTTATTTGTGAAGAAGAAAGATGGGACCATGAGGATGTGTATTGATTACCACCAGTTGAAAAAGGTCACTATTCCGAACAATTGCCCTATGCCTCGTATTGATGATCTGTATGACTAGCTTCAGGATGCTTCGGTGTTTTCGAAGATTGATTTGCGTTTCGGCTATCACCAGTTGAAAATTAGGGCGAAGGATATTCAAAGACAGCATTTCGGATGAGATATGGCCACTATGAGTTTTTAGTGATGTCTTTTGGGCTTACCAATGCCCCGGCTGCATTTATGACTTTAATTAATGGCATTTTTAGGCCGTTCCTTGATTTCTTTGGGATTGTGTTCATTGATGACATCTTGGTGTATTCTAAGAGTAGGGAGGAGCATGAGAGCCATATTCGCATCGTTCTTGGGTTGTTGAAGAAGCATAGCTTGTTTTCTAAGTTTCCAAGTGTGAGTTCTGGTTGGAGTCAGTAGCATTCTTGGGCCATGTAGTGTCCAAAGAGGGGATTATGGTTGATCCACATAAGATTGAGGCTGTGAGGGGTTGCGTGAGGCCCACTACAGTTACCGAGATTCGTAGTTTTGTGGGTTTGGCCAGTTATTACCGTCGCTTTGTGAAAGGTTTTGCCGCCATTGCTTCATCCTTGACCAGAATAACTCAGAAGGATGTTCCCTTCCAGTGGATGGATGATTGTGTGGAGAGCTTCCAAAGGCTCAAGCTTCTTTTCACCACAACCCCGATCCTAGCCTTACCTTGGTTCGCTGTCTATTGTGATGCTTCCCGTATGGGTTTGGGTGCGGTGTTGATGCAGGAGGGTAGAGTGATAGCTTATGCTTCCCGTCAGTTAAAGGTTCACGAGAAGAATTACCCTACCCATGATTTGGAGTTGTTGGCGGTAGTCTTCGCCTTAAAACTTTGAAGGCATTACTTGTATAGTGTCCATTGTGAGGTTTTTACCGATCACCGTAGCCTTCAGTATGTGTTTACCCAAAGAGATCTTCATTCCGAGCGGCGAAATGGGACGGCTCCTGAAGGACTATGATATCTCTATTTTGTATACACCATGGTAAAGCCAATGTGGTGGCTGATGTCTTGAGTTGTAAGGCGGTGAGTATAGGGAGTTTAGCTCGATTGATTGTTTCCGAGCGTTCGTTGGCCATGGAGGTTCAGACTCTGGCCAACAGTTTCATCCATCTTGATATTTCAGCCCCGGGTAGGATCTTGGCTTGTATAGAGGTGAGGTCATCGTTATTGGATCGGATCAAGGCTCATCAGTTTGAGGATGCTCAGTTGAGCAAGATCCAAGATAGGGTTTCGAAGGGAGGAAGGAGGCCGTGATTGATTACGAGGGCATTCGAGGATTAGAGGACGCGTGTATTTCTCGTATTGGTGATCTAATTCATTTGATTTTATCTGAGGCCCATAGCTCTCACTATTCCATTCATCCGGGAGCGACCAAGATGTACCGTGACTTGAGACAGCACTGTTGGTGCCGTCGTATGAAGAGAGGTATAGTTGATTTTGTGGCTAAGTATGGAAATTTTCAGCAAGTAAAGTATGAGCACCAACGACCCGGTGGGGCGTTTCAGAGGAAGCCCATTCCCGAGTGGAAGTGGGAGAGGAGTACCATGGATTTTATCACGGGTCTTTCGAAAACCCTTGGCAAGTTTGAATCTATTTGGGTGATAGTGGGTCGGTTGAATAAGTCAGCTCACTTTGTTCATGTTCAGGTTTCCTATACTGTGGAGAAGTTAGCCAAGATGTATATTCGAGATACTGTGAGATTATATGGGATCTCTATTTCTGTTGTATCCGATCGGGGTACTATCTTCACTTCGCGATTCTGGAGAGCATTTCATGAGGAGTTGGGTACCTGATTGGACTTTAGTACAACTTTCCATCCCAGACCGATGGCCAATCTGAGCGGACTATTCAGGTGCTCGAGGACATTTTGAGAGCGTGTGTTATTGACTTTAGTAGTCATTGGGATCAACACTTGCCCTTGGTAGAGTTTGCATACAATAACAATTATCATTGGAGTATTGGTATGGTGCCTTTTGAGGCCTTATATGGTAGGAGGTGTAGATCTCTGATTGGTTGGTTCGATGGGTCCGAAGCTCGACCTAGGAGCACGGATTTATTGAAAGAGTCTCTTGATAGAGTGAGAGTTATTCAGGCTAGGCTCGTGGCAGCTCAGAGTCGGCAGAAGATGTACGCGGACCTTCAGGTCCGCGATTTGAAGTTTTGCTATTGGTGACTAGGTTCTATTGAAGGTTTCACCCATGAAGGGTGTTATGAGATTTGGTAAGAGGGGCAAGTTGAGCCCCATGTACATTGGTCCATTTGAGATTGTAGACTGTATCGGCGATGTAACTTATGAGTTAGCATTACCGCCAGGCTTGGCGGGAGTTCATCCGTTCTTTCATGTTTCGATGCTGAAGAAATACCATGCCGATGGTACCTACATTGTCCGTTGGGATTCTATATTGCTTGATGAGAATTTGACTTATAAGGAGGAGCCTATCGCGATCTTAGATACGCAGGTTTGAAAGTTGAGGTCAAAGGAGATTGCTTCCGTGAAGGTGCAATGAAAGCACCGTCCTATTTAGGAGGCTACCTGGGAAACTAAGTCTGATATGCGTAACCGTTATACCCAGTTGTTCACTGATTCAGGTATTTCCCTACTTTCCTTCTTTTCTTTGCTCGAGGACGAGCAATAGTTCAATTGGTATCAAATGTGACGACCCATTTGGTCGTTGTAGTTCTTTCGGCGTTTTCACCCGTTCCCAAGCATTGATTAGCTCGCTTTTAATATGAGGGGATCGTTGATATGCTTCCTGGGGGTGCCTAGACCCAATTCGGGATAGTTTGGTGAAAATATAGGCTTAAAGTGAAAGATAGTTGACATAAAGTTGATTTTGGGCAAACGGACCTTTTTCGAAATTTCATCGATTCTGAGAGGTCCGGATGGTCGTTTAGAACCTGTATGAGTATTTGGTTCAGTTTCCAATGCATTAGGATGCATTTCGGGACTTGGAATGGAAAATTAGAATTAAGGCATTGGGGGTTGACTTGGCCAATGAGGCCTCCGTTAGAAATTTCAAGACCACAAGCGTGTTCGCAGCGAAATTTTGTGTGGGTTTGTGTGTTTGGTTTGTGAGTAGATGGCCTCGGGAATAACCCGAAATTTCGATTGATGACTTAGAAAATTTGAGAATTTCTAGTGTCTGGTGCCCTCAATGGCGGCACCAGAGTCGCCCCAGCGGCACCGCTGTGGCGGTGTCATGACTGCCGGGCAGCCACGTGAAGGCCATACCGCGTGGCGGCATCCTACCGCCGTGGCGGCATACCGCCGGCATCTCTACACCGTGGCGGTGGCGGGCAGTTAATTTTCATTAAATGTGTCTTAAATAAGTCCTAGACCCTCATTATTTCTCATCTTGATATTTTAACTTGGGGAAACTATTCTTGGAGATAATTTGAAGAAATTCTTGGAGGTAAAACTTGCCTAATACTTTACCCTTCCTTAATCACAATCATCTTAGATTTCCCCCTTCCCTTTAACAATCCCTTAAAGATGGAATTTGAGAGAGGTTTTTGGAAGAACATTTCCCTTGATTATTAATGATAAATTGATGATGGTTATGCTAAAACTTGATGAATCTAAGCTTGTTAATCACGTATCTTCCACTTTTAACATTGAATTTCGGATTTGGAGATTTAGGGTTTATACCCAATTTGGGTTTTTTGCTTGAAATCAGATTTAGGCCAATCCTTGAGTTACATCAACAATTAGTGTTTGGGTTATAATCACCTAGTACTTAATTTGGTATTTTGCCCCCGAATTTCTCGTTTTGCCATGTGGGCCCGTTTCCTCAAATTCTGGCGTTAAAGTTGACCTAATTGATATCATAACAATATTAGTATCATTCTTCATGATTTCTAATATAGAATTCGATTAGGCTTAGACTACTTTGGTTCTGAGCTTCAGAGGAAGTGCAAGGCAAAAGAGTGACTTGTTTTGTAGCAGTTCGGCAGTCCAAGTAGGTTATGGTTACCTTTGGTGAGACTTCGTATAGTGAATCACATATTTAGGTTATAATGTCGGAGACAGCATGTGAACCTTCGAGTATGAAGTTGGGATGGATATTGCCTTAGGTTGGGCTCTGATGTGTGTTGGGACTAGCCACCCCGTTATGTGTGCTTGATTGTTTAATTGTGTTGGCTTGATGCCATGTGTAGTTTGTAGATATTGAGTTCTATTTTGTCTTCTTAATTTGGATAGAGTTGACATACCCGTTGTTGGTATTTGTACTAGATATATGTTGGCGTACCCACTGTTGGTACTCGAGTTATTGATATATGTTGGCGTACCCACTGATGGTAATTGACTTGATATATGTTGGCATACCCACAGTTGGTATTGTGATGTGATACGTTATTGGCATACCTCGTTGTGGTACTTGTGATATTGAACCTAATTGTTGATGATTGACATATGCATTGCACGCATCCTCTCATATTCATGCATGGCCAATACTCGGTGATGATCCGGTATCGTTGATTGAGCGAAACTGATATTTGATAAACTCTTTTACTTAAGTGATTGTGAAAATGCCGATGTCCGAAGATCCATTCCGGAATCGTTGATTATACGAAACTGATATTTGATGAACTCTTTTGCTTGAGTGATTGCGAGAAGGCCGATGTCCGAGGTTCAATTTTGAAATCGTTGATCTGTATGAAACTGATACTTGACAAACTCTTTTATTTGAGTGACTGTGAGCAGGCGGATATCCGATGAGCTATTTCAGGCATCGATATTGCATGGCCGATTCTGATGTTATCCTGGAATCATTGTTAGTGAATGGACTCCGCGGGTCCCCCAGGGTGGTGCCGGCGAGACTCCCCCTGTGAGCAATTAGCCAAGGTGTTACACCCCGTGGTTTTATACTTGGAGATTCATCATGCATTAGTGGTTCTAATCTTGGATGTGGGGGTTATCAAGGTTAAATGGGATTAGACAAGTTTATCTCATAGTTATAAAGCGTTAAGTCCATGTTTATGGGGTATTGGACGGATTAAGAGTGGGAACGATTCGACGAGAAAATGTTTCGGGAACAAGGATTGTACGCACTGACATACGGACCGTATAAATTATATGGGCCATATATCAAGCTGACTAACGCCGTAGATTGAGTCCAAAAAGGGCTGAATCCCTGGCCAAGATTTACGATCCAATTATACGGACCATATAAATTGTATAATTCGTATAGTTGACCGTAGAATCGGGTCGGGCCAGGTTTTTGTTAAGTTATAAATTCACCCCTTCTTCATTTTATTTCATTTCAAAGCATTTCCAATATTTTGAGAGCGCTAGAACCTTCTCCCTACCATATTTAACAAAACCCGAGTCAAATCAAGGATCAAGAGGTAAAAATCAAGAGAATCAAGTGTGGAGAGACTCATTAGGGTTGGTAGAACCCAAGATTTTCTTTGGTGTTGAAGTTGGGGTTTCACTCAAGGGGATAATTTGATTCAAAGCTTGCTTTTATGTGATTAAGGTCATTTTTCATCTTTATTTCCATGTTATTAAGGATGCCTAGTTGTTGAACAAATTGATTGAGAAAACGAAGTAAAAGAGGAAGTTCAAGTGAGGGTTTGATAATAGTTGAGTAATAAATTGACTTGAGTTGGTAATGTTGGGTATTTTAAGTATAATCTTGCTATGAATGCTAGTAATGATGATGAGGAAGGGTGGTATGCGAGTGCATACAGTATTGTGTTGAAATTGTTGTTAGGGTTGATTATGAAAAAGGAGTTTTGGGAATCAAATGAAGTCTCTTGATTATGCAATGGGTGATAATGTTATTGTTGATTGGGAGTTGTTTTATGATATAGTAGAAGTTAATAAGATAGGGGAAATGCTGCCCAAATTTTGCTAATTCATTAAATAACACTAGTTTGGACTTAAAAGTGTTTCAAAACATAACCTTAGTATGATCCTTTTGAATGTAGACTTTGCGAACGTGGAAAGGGAACGTTAAGCGATTAAGAAGATGTTAAGGTATGTTAAGGCTAATCTTTCTTCCATTTTTCGCATGATTTCATGAAATGATACAACAAGCGAGTAATCGAGCTTCCATATTATTATACTCTTAGAAGCACTCGGAGTACTTCAATCTTTGATGTCCCTATACCAGTTCATGATTGTTCCCTATGTTCATGGGTCTGGAGATTTTTATTAGTGATGATGCTAGCTCAAAAGATGTTCATCGGAGGTAGTACGACCTTATGTCTCTCCGAGAGTTCTATGTATTAAGTTTATTCATGCGTTGCATTTATATATTCACATGCACATTGACCTATGACCAGAAGGAGTTATATACGCTTATATTATATGTATATGGGGTATGGGAAAAAGGGATAGGCGTTATATACGCATCAACAGATGATCAGCTGGTGCACAGAGATGATGATATATGGATCGGGCTGCATGTTCCGCAACAATATATATATATATATATATGATGATGATATACGGATCGGGCCGTACGTTTCTCGGCACTAATATATGATAT
The DNA here is from genome assembly GCF_029784015.1 of Lycium ferocissimum. Lineage (NCBI taxonomy): Eukaryota > Viridiplantae > Streptophyta > Magnoliopsida > Solanales > Solanaceae > Lycium > Lycium ferocissimum. The sequence continues at coordinate 43,783 of NW_026726147.1, forward strand.
ATGGATCGGGCCGTACGTTCCTCGGCACTAACTGTTATATTATGACCTATGCATATCATGCGCCCTGCGAGGCACTTTCATGTTATACAGATGGTTTATATGTTCAGGCCATGTATGCATTCAGATATGGCGATTTAGATTTCTTATTTTAGATGTTCTCATGATTCTTATGTACTTGATGGTCTTATGCCTTACATACTCAGTACATTGTCCATACTGAATCCCCTATTACTTGGGGGACTGCATTCATGCCGGCAGGTACAGGTAGACAGACAAGTGGTCTCGCTCAGTAGGACCTTTACTCAGCAGTAGTTGGTGCGCTCCATTTGATCCGGAGCTGCAGTCTATTTTGATATGCCATTCTTTTGGAGATGTATATACATATGGGTATGACGGGACCCTTGTTGGCTCCTATTCTTTTATGTACAACATCTATAGCGGCCTAGTCGGCTTACGCTGTTCTTTCAGTATATCTATATATATACGCGTGCAGTTTGTACAGAGTTCATGTTGTCATCTTTGCATGAGCTAGTATAGTTCAGAGCGAGTGATTTATGGGCCCTTGTAATCCAAGTTCGAGTATAGGGGTTTTTGGCCATTAGGGATCAGGCACTCGTCATGACTCACCCAAGATGGGTCGTGACATAAGTGATATCAGAGTTGTTCCGTCCTAGGGTTGTCTACAGATCATGTCTAGTAGAGTTTTATTTATGGGTGTGCTGTGCACCACACTTATAAACATGAGGCTACAGGATATTTAGAAAATTGCCATTCCTTTTCTCTTAGATCGTGCGATAGAGCCGTGTGCTAAGAGTTTGCCTTCTAATTATTTGTTCTGATTTCAGCGATGCCTCGCAAGAAAGCTACGCGCCCACCCGTGCGGCGGAGTTTCGGTAAGGCCAGCCGTACTGGGGCCGGGCTACTAGGACTCGAGATGAGATTCAGAGTGAGAGCCCATCTCAGACTTCACATACCCCGCCTCCACTGCCCTAGCCTCACCCGCATGCGTCGGGCCGGATACGCGGGATGTTATACAAACTATTGACTAGATTGGTAGCCGCTCGTGCCGCCGCCGGGGGGAGTTGGTATTGATCAGGTAGACCGACATGGTAGTGCGAGAGTTAAGGCTTTTCTCGGGTTAGATCCTCCAGAGTTTTCTATGTTGAAATAAAATATGGACCCCCAGAATTTTTAGTGATGGTGGACCTTGAGGGTTATGCACGCGGATGAGGTCGAGTCAGTGGAGTTAGCTTCGTATAGGCTCCGGGATAATGCAGTATAGTGGTATCAGACATGGGAGTTATCTAGGGGAGAGAACGCCCCTCCAGCCGTTTGGCAAGAGTTTTCGAATGCTTTTATTTGTCATTATTTACCACCAGAAGTCCGATGGGCCCC